>NW_022436972.1:24152240-24299899 GCF_009761245.1 Sapajus apella | reverse complement strand
AAAAAAAAAAAAAAAAAAAAAGAAACAGTCTAGGGCCAGGTACAGTGGCCCATGCCTGTAATCCCAGCACTTTGGGAGGCTGAGATTATGAAGTCAACAGTTCAAGACCAGCCTGGCCAATGTGGTGAAACCCTGTCACACTAAAAATACAAAAATTAGTCAGGCGTGGTAGTGTGTGCGTGTAGTCCCAGCTACTCAGGAGGCTGAGTCAGAAGAATCACTTGAACCTGGGAGGCAGAGGCTGCAGTGAGCCGAGATCACGCTACTGCACTCCAGCCTGGGCAACAGAGCAGGCTCCATCTCAAAAAAAAGAAGAGAAAAGAAACAGTCTATAAGACAATTAGTCTGGACACTCATAAAAGTGACTGTCATGAAAAGTTAAAAAAAAAAAAATGCAGTGGTAGGGGAGGTGGCTGTTGCAGACTCAAAGAGGCAAAGTAAAGTGTGGACTTTGGACCCTATGTGGGCAGCAGAGAGAGGGGACAATTATAAAAGATACTTTTGGGACAACTCAGAAAATTAAATTTGAGTTGGATATTAGATATTATGGGATTACTGATAATTTTCTTAGGCGTGATAATGGTACTGAAGTTGTATTAGAGAATGTCCTTATTCTTAGGAGACATATAATGAAGTATTTAGAGGAAAGCATTATGCTGCTTATAATTTACTTTCAAATGATTTAGAGGGGAGTAGAGAGAGTACTGTAAATATTTGGAGAGAAACATAAAGCAAGTGAGGCAAAACAGTAACAATTAGTGAACCTAAGTGAGGGCACATGAGTTTTACTTTTCTTTCAACTTTTTTGTAGGTTTGAAAATTTTCAAATTAAAAAGTTGGGAAATAAAGAAGAAAGTTTAAAAATAAAACCAAACAAAAAAAGGGAAAACAGATTGCTGGGCTCTATGCTACTGTCTCCTGCTAGCCTTCTGACTTCGGGGAAAGTTCTACTGTGTCTGGGCCTGGGGTCTATCTGTGGAATGAGGACAGTGGAGTAAATGGCCTCCGAGGTGACCCCAGTTCTAAAGTCTGTGGACATGATGAAGAGTTTGCAGGACAGGACCATACACCTCACCAGGTCCACCTTATCCCTCCAGACACTCACCTAGGTACCAATTTTTCTGAAAGAGGCTCAAAGAGCTTGTCTTGTGATGTTTTAAAGTGTCTTCCTTTGGTTGGAAAGATTTTATGACACTGGTTTCTTAAGACGTTCTATGGTCTAAGCTCTAATGGAACTGTAGTGAATGTGATGGGACTGAAGCTATTAAATGTTCTTCCCGTTAAGAATTTAATGGCATAGAAAATGACTTCAAGCCCTGAAAAATTTACTTTATCTTGGTGTCTTGCTACAATTTCACCTGGATTTTTCAGTCAGATGTCACTATGGTTGTCTTCTCAATATATCTGTGGTTGTGCTGATAAAGACTGAGGAAATTCTTTACACTATTGTGGCAACTGAACAGAGTACTTGAAAATGCTGTTTTGGGGATGATGCCCACAGAGGCGTGTGTGAAGTACGCTCTGTTCACACATTGCTCCCCAAACCTTCTATCAGAATGAGTAGTTTCCATCATCTCCCTCACTGGGCTACCCAGCAAGTGATCTACTCTTAGGAAGTGCTCAGGCAACGTTGGAAGTTTTGTGGAATTTACCTGACATCCAGCAGGTCATATGGCAACAGTTTGGTTTGTAACTGTCAATAAAAAAAAAATGAAACAACATCTTGTACAATGCTCATTTCCTTGATATTGTTCCTTTTTTGTGTGTGACAAGTTATTTCATTAATAGTTCTTCCATATTACAGGCTTTTATAAGTGAGAACTGAACAAATGGAGATCTCTCTATATGGTCGTCTGCGTGAAAAGCAATGAAATACTCAGTCTGTTGTGCAACAATCATATCACCTCCCTGGAAGCATTGAAATGGCTCCCTGAATACTAGTAGCTTTGCCATTTTCTTTCTTCTGTCTCATCCTTTGCCCAGTCCTGTGGAGGTAGCTGTGTCAACCAACTTGCTGGTTAATTCCTAATACATTTTCTTTCTAAAAACTTGAAAGAAGTAGTTTCACATGTCAGAGCAATTCTGCTCTCAAAAATGTAGAAATCCAATTTCTAACAGGAGATTTTATTCAAGATAACTATGAATCTGCCAATTTTAATAGTAGTATATTTGCTATGGTCTATATTGGGTTAAAATCTCCCCATAGCTCAAAGAGAGCTAAGGAACACTGAAATTCAAGATCCATAAAACAGGAGAATGGGTTGATCCAGGTATTAGCAACACTCAAAGGTTTTAAAACATTAGGTGGGATGTGGGTATTTATGCTGATACAATAGATATCTAACTATTCTTTAGTCATCAATGGTCCAAGTGATTTAAGAACTATATCTCATACTAGAAAGGACCTAAAATATTTTAAAATAAATATTTTCTATAAACCCATAAAGCATAAAAAACAAAAATCAAGGAAAACATATCTGAAGGGAGCAAGGGTGAAGAAAAGGAAAAAGCTGAAGACTGGTCTGCAAGCCATGAGACATAACAAAATTGTCATAGGTGATCTTTGATTTTGGATCTGAGCTTCCCAGCAACTAAAACCAAGATGGAATCTTAAGTAGTTCCACGGCTTTCACTAATCACAAATGGAAACGCATTTCAGTTCTTCAAGGGAAACAAAGCTACTCCCCACAGTGAAAGTCCATGTCTTATTTGTATTCGTATCCTGTACTTGTACAGAGTCTGGCAGCCCACAGCATTCATTAGCTGAAGCTGTCCTTCTTCTTCCACTTAATTCTAAAAGGAATTTCTCATGTAGAGCTTTACACAAGGGGCCCTGGGAAATTCAGGGGGGCAGTATTCTTAATATTAGGCCTAAAGTAAATGAAGTGATGAGTTTCATCAATCTATTTCTTGTTGTATACCTCATAACACAGAGACACAATTCAGGGAAGCAATCTTGGGGTGCATGTGGGATGTCAAACCTAACAGCAATCTAAGATCGCCAATTTCTGAAGGACATGTTTGATCCATAATAAAATCTAGTCTATCTACGGACTGCATGTCATTCACACATGTCAGCACATGTACCATTTCTCACGATTGAACTTCTGATAACAATTACATGGCATATGAATGAATTCAAGGTTGTTTGCTCTGGTAAAGGCCAGAAGTGCAGGTGTTCTCTGTGGCTGATTAAGAGAGGATTAATAGGCTCATATCAAGCAGTGACACAGCAGCACTGGAAATCCCTTCTCCAGCTCAGACTTCTGAAATGGAGGGTGTACAGCAAACTAAGAACAGCAAATTGGAAATACAGCTAATGCTCGACTTACGACCACGGTCGGGACCGCGGACCCGTCGTAATATGATTTGGTCGTAAGTTGAGTAGGCTATATGTACAGTTGAAATGGTGCATGCAGAGATGGTAGTGCTGCCGGAAGCTGGTCCGCACTGTCGTACGCCCAGCTGGGCAATGTTTGCGCTGCCAGACGCGGAGCAGTCGTGGCTAGCGATTGTGGTCATAAAGTCGAATGGCCGTAAGTTGCATAGGTGGTAAGTCGATCAATACCTGTAGTTGAAATGGAAGGCTGCTTTTCTTCTGGGATAATCATTATCATTGTCAGCTGGGGAGACACCAATGACTGTATAACCCTTGCCCACATGGAAAGGGAACATGATACTGAGGCTTTTAGGGTGGACTCAAACTTTGGAAGGCTGCTTGGCTAGTAATGGGGCAAGAGTGGGTGGGTATGGGGAACTGGGATAAGGACAGGAGGCCCTGAGGAGTCTGGGAACACACATTTGCTTCTAAGTAGCAAACTTTTTTCTAGCACCATCGCTGCAGCATTTCTTCTGTAGTAATCAGTCTTTTCAATTATGGCATTATTTTACAATTACTAGTGCCAGATAAAACAAAGGGTTCACTTTCTCTGAACTGATGAATGTGCTGGTGAGAGGATGAATATTTTCATTCACTCTGGATGGAGTCTGAATCCACCTGTCCACCATTGTGGTCAATGACACCTTTCATTATTTTTAATTCATGTCATTACCTTGAACTTCTCCTCATAGTTCTCAAAGGCTTCCATGACCATACATACAGCCTCCATTGAGCGCTCGAGCCGGCCATCCACCCCGTTGAAGCGGTACATGCTACCAGACACATCCACCACCAGGCGCAGACGCTTGGGTTTCTGTTGTGGGCTGCCAAGCTGAGGGAAGGAATAACAGAAAAGCCATTTGTGAACTGACAAACTTCCCCTGGTGGCTGTCTTGGGGATCTCACAGAAGCCCCAGTGTGCCAGCCCTGAGATGGGCAGACCAGCCATAGGCTCGGCCCTGCATAAGTCTGTCCTGGCAGGTAGCAAGGCACCTATGAGTTGTATTGCAGTAAACAGAATTTCAGACTTGTGCTGATGGTTGGGGCCGCATGGAAAAGATTTTCCTTTGGAATCTAGTCCTTTCGAAGCTCACTGTAGTAAAGCTGACTTACTGAAGTTGATGCCTTAAAAATAATGTGATGACTTAAAAATAATAATGGCATGTCATTTTCACTTCATGCTTTAGAGTCAGTAACCCTAGCAAGAGTTTGTATTACTTTGGAGGGAAGCCCACATCAATTTTACCTGGACCTGTTGGGTAGTGACCAAAAATTATTCTCCACATAGGCCACAAGTAATGTCAGATTCCTAAAACATAGTTATGTGATGGGGTCTGGCAAAGAACTTAAGGAAAGGATTTAAAAAATGTCTTTTGTGTTGAGTAAGCTGCACATTTTCTCTTCCTTCCATATTACTAAATTAATGCTTTTCTTTTCTTGGCAGTTTGAAAGCATAAAAGTGGCATCAAATTGCTATCTAGAAACAATTGTTAATTAAAATCACAAAATTAAGTTTGATTTTAGACCCATGACTACCAATTTGCAGATTTTTAAAAAAACTTTGTTAGTTTTGCTGACAAGAAAAAGGAAGAAGACTGCATGCAGCAGCTCATGCCTGTAATCCCAGTGCTTTGGGAGGCCAAGGTGGGAGAATTGCTTGAGGCCAGGAGTTCAGTACCAGCCTGGGCAGCACGGCAAGAACCCATCTCTACAAAGAATACACAAGTCAGCTGGGATGGTGCTGTGTGCCTATAGTACCAGCTATTGGGGAGGCTAAGCTGAGAGGATCACTTGAGCCAGTAGTTTGAGGCTGTAGTGGGCTATGATTGTAGCACTGCACTAAAGCCTGGGCAACAGAGCAAGACCCTGTCTCTAGAAAGAAAAAAGGAAGAAGAAAAATTCCAGATTATTCTGTTATTAAATATTTGCTGACATGTATAAAAAATAATGATCAAAGTTAGTAATTTCAAGAAAACACAGTGGGTATTGAGAGTGTACTGGTTTGAGGCAAATTCAACATATTTCTTAAAAACTGTTGAGTCTGACCAAATTAAGAACACTTATACATATGCTCCATGACTACTCACAATTTCAGATGTATCCAAACACATTTGTTGACCACAATGATTCAGTAAAGAAAGCAGTTGTTGACTCATACCAATGACTCAGAAATAAGAACTCCCCAAATCACCACCAGATCCTCTCTAAATAAACGTTGAAAAAGAATGACTCTCCCTTCCCCCTACCAGTCCCTGCACCCCCAGCTTTTGGTGGCTACTCAGCAATTCTGGTTATTTGGGAATTCAGGAGATCACAGAGCTCACCAAGAGACTCATTATTTCATCCTGTCCCCATTTTGTTTTGCTATTACATTGCAAATATTTTAAATTTATGGCTGTCTAATATTACTATAATTATAATTATAGCTATTTAAGGGAGACTTCCTTGTTTTCTGTATTTTTTTCAGTTATATGATGGACACAGATCTTTAAAGCAACAGAACAGTAGAGAATCACCAAGATTCTTTTGTTGCTTTCACTTGAAGATTTCTCTAGGCTTCACAGACACACCAGGTGTCTTCACTTTCCCAAGGGCACCTGTTCTCGGTCCTGAGAGTTGATCTCTATGGGCTGTATTGGAGCTCAGAAATCAATACCCAGTAAATAGGGTGCTTGGGCATGCTGAACTGAAGAAGCAGCATTAAGGTCTCTCTGACCTTCCTTCCTCTCACCACAAAACACCAGATAAGTTGTTTTCTGAAGTTTCTTTAACTGCCTAAAGTTCAGAGCGCCAAAGAAGAAAAGGATTACTCTGGGCCCTTTCTTGAGTTTTCATCAACTGAACTCATATCACAGGAAGAAAGGCTGTCAACACACCTGGATAGACTTCTGTCACAAACCATTGCTCTATGGGCCCAACAGACCCTGCCCCAGGCCACTGTGTGTTCTTCAAGCCCACTGAATTGCCCTACAACCATTTACCACCTAAAACCACCTCCACTTCTCCATATCCTTTTCCCTTCAGAAGGGTACATAAGCATCTGGACCTCACTGTGTGGAGGGTGACTCACCCTTGGTTTCACCCCAGTGCACATTAATACATTTGTATGCCTCTTTTCCTATTAATGTGCCTTTTGTGTGGTGATTTTCAGAGAACCTTCAGAGGGCGAAGGGGAAGATTTCCCTTGCCCCCTATGACCACATCAGCCGCCCTCTTGGATGCTGGTTTCCAGGGGGTTTTGCCCATAAGAGGCATTGACAGAGGTCAGGGTTGAGTGTCGGGTATTTGTTCCCTTGGCCCACTCTCTGCCATTGCCCATGGCCTGGCTCCCCTTCTACTGAAGGCCACTGCTCCATCAATTGCCTTCTCTAGGTTCCAGGAATTGCTCTCTCATTCTGCCTGGGTGAGTTAGATTCCTGCTGTTGCTATCCCTGGGTTACTGCACTTTTTGCTTTTTGATTTTCCTAAGCCCCACTCTTATTTTGTAAATAGTGGTTTGTATTGACTATTTTTTAAGTTACCTAATTTGAACATGCCTTATGTTTCTTGCTGGAATCTTGAGTTGAATAATAGTATAGTACTTACGGGGTCTTTCTTCTTCTTTTTTTTTTCTTTAACACAATGCTTTCCTTGGTTGTCATATTCAGGATACGTGATATTTTGACACAACTCAAGAATCAAATTTCTGTAAAGAAGGCCAGACTATGCAGAGCTAAGGCTAGCAGTTTACCATGACTTACTTGTGGCTCCAGCTCACCCCGACGTTTGTAGATGGCTTTTTCTCCAGTCAGCCCATCGATGATCTTGGCATCATCTAGTTCCCCAGTAGCTTGATGTCTTAGCCACTGTCTTTCTTTACCTTTAGCCTACAAAAGACACACATAAACATACAAAGCCTTATTTTAATTACTTCTGCAGGGTCCCTAACACACTTTGTGCATGAATAACAGGAAACACACCTGGGATCTTTTCAGTAAGTGATGATTCTGCATGAACACAGTCGCATAAACGAACTGGTTTCTGCTCTGCTGACAAAGAAATGCCCTTTGTGTGAAATTTGTCTGTTTTAATTGTTTTAACATATGGAACAATAAAATGAATGAAAGATGGTATGCAAATGAGTCCCTGGAGAGATGTTCAATATCTGGAAATATCATGGGGATGCATTTCTTATGGGTTTTCAGTCACAGTGCTTCTCAAAAATTTATTAGTTAGCAAAATAATTGGCTTGAACTTGTTAACATTGTCTGCAAGCCCAGAGAAAATGTGACCTTTAGAATTCTACCTTTTGGAAGAGTTTGTTACTCAAGTTCTCTGTGACTTAGTGTGCAAATGGAAACAGCAGAAAACCATATTATGTGAACATTTTGTACCCCACATGTCTTCCTGATTATCTATTTTCAGAAATCTTTTGGATTACTTTTCTAAAAGTTTTTCCACATAATATTTTGCTACAATAACTTATAATTATGCCAGAAAGGCTAATTTTATGGTAGATAAAATGATAAAGAATTATAGTATCCTAATCAAGGCATATGTTTATTACAGCCAATGACTATATTTACATTAATGAGTAGGAAGACTAGCTAAGATGTTTTTGTGCATGCAAAATAGAGTAGTAGTTAAGATTATGTGTTCCAGAGTCAGCCTGGTTCTAATTGCTCTTTCACCACTGTCCAATATCTGTTCTGAGGCAAACTACTTAACCCGTCTGCATCTCTGTTTCTTCATCTCTAAAATGAAGATAACACTAGTCTCTACTTTAGTAAATTATTGCAAAGATTAATAAAATCTTACTTGGAATCAGCTAAGAAAGAGCCTGGTGAGCTATGTGAGCTGATGCTATTATTTATTACAGTGAATGAAATGCATATGGATAACTAAGTCCACTTTAAGTTAAGCATGTTTCCATCAGTGTTTCATGGGAGGTGACTATGTGATAGCACTGTCATTGGAAATACAAAGCCACTAAACCTCAGGCAGCTGGTGTCTGTCTTAGGGCCAGGTCCACCATTACACAAAGAAACTCCACATGATATAACTCTGGGTATTACAGAATGCATTGTTTTCTTGTTCCTGATAACCTTGCTGGAAACAGGAACAAAATTACCATTTTTTAATATTGATATATTAATGTAAACATCACCAGAATATAGATTATTAATTTTCGTGGGCAGTTAATTCTAAGACTGGCAGTTATGCAACCGTTGGGAGAATGTTCTTTCCAGATTATGTTTTTGGCAAGAATCCCATGATCTCTCAGGAAAATGGGGCACACTGGAGCATAGCTATCATATAAAACTTGATTAGATACACAGCTACGGGTAGCAAGAGGAAGAAATGTGCACAGTCTTCTAGAATCCTTTCCTATTGGTCTAGTATGAATCAGACGGACAACCCTGACCACACAGCACAGTCCTTTTCAGGCTCCCTCCCTGCCCCAGTGATTGGGACTTAGCTCTTATCTCTGCTTTCCTAGCATTTCTGGTCTCTGGTGTGGATAATCCTTAGGCTTCCGGATAATTTATCCTGGGAAATGCTATTGTGGGTGACCGTTTATGTACCTTTAATCCTCACATTCTACAGCTCTTGGAGGTACCAAGCTGCAGAGCACTGGATTCTAGTGGCTTTCAAAGATGAGGACAGACTCTTACAGAATAGTCTAGACTGGGAAAACCAGCACTGAAAGAAGTAAAAGAGAACATGGTAGCAGTGGTTAGCAGCCATTAAAGTGGGATGGAACTTGGATTCTTGAGCCAGATTTGAGAGAAATGCAGGATTAGAACTGGAATGAAGTTATATGACGTATTACTTATCGGCCATGCCACTGTCATCATTAAGCATTGATTTTCCAAGTTTTCATAAATACATTGACAAGGCAATGACCCTGAAGACTCCTTACCCAATCCCATTAGCTGCTACATGGCTTTATTAACCAGTGATGTCTTTACCATGTAAAGGGCCACTGCAATGGCTACAGATTGTCATTTTTATAATTTTTGGTTGTTTTTTTTGAGACAAGGTCTGACTCTGACACCCAGGCTGGAGTGCAGTGGTACAATCATAGCTCACTTCATCCTTTAACTCCTGGGCTCTAGTGATTTTACCACCTCAGCCTCCTGAGTAGCTGGGACTACAGGCATGTACCACCACACCTGGATTTTTATTTTTAAATTTTTGTCAAGTTGAGGTCTTGCTGTATCGCCCAGGTTGGTCTCAAACTCCTGGCCCCAGGCAACCCTCCCACCTCAGCCTCCCAAAGTGCTGGGATTATGAATGTGAGCTAATTTGTGTGATTTCTAATGCAGGTCACAAATGCAGCAAAAATAAATTTAAACCCCACCAACTTACCATAGAGAAAATAGAAAATGCTCCAATTCTAACTAATAATTCCACTGTCCTCTTTATTTTGGTGTTTCTAAAACCAGAATATATCTTATAGTTGATGGCAAAAAAACAAAACAAAACAAAAACTTGCCAAGATGACAGGTAGAGGGACTAATTGTGACCTGGTTGCTGTAGCTGGAGGACACAACTTCAGCTGAAGTTGGCAGAGCATAGCAGGCATCAGCTCACGGAATCATTTCCATTGATAGCTCAGGTTTGTTTTAAACTTCAGTTAAAATTTCTAATTATTATTTTAAACGATCCAAAAACATTACAGTACATAGAACATTAGAATAATGAGCAAAGAAATGGAGCATTAGGATGCAAATACACTGTAAGTGAAGCGCAAGATTCTTTGCTGCAGAAATGACCACACTTTCAGTAAGATTGACAAAGGCAAGATTCCTCCAAGGGGAGGAATTTGGATTTAAATTTGTTAGGAAGACAAATGCATAGAGGACTGCATGCCCCAGTCCATGCAGTCAGGGAGGGAGAAATCTCTAAATTTCATGAAATAGATGACAGAATGTTTAAAACTAGAAGTTGGGAAGACTGATTCAAGTACCATGAAGGACTATTAGTCAGGTCCTGTCAAAAAATTCAAGGAAAGCTGTTAAATTTTCTGTGATATGCAATGTAATTAAGTAAAACATGTAACTCTTAGTTTATGTTCACCATTATGTAAGAATCCAGGGATTTTAGGTCTTAATTTTCTTGTGCTGATGTTGCTTCTTTTCCTGTAGTAATTATCTCCTGTACTCTCTAGCTTGAAGATCGTTTCCATTGCACATGCCAATAAAAGAAAAGGACTTGGTAAAATTTGCAGTGTGAATGAGGGAAAGAGACACACCTTTTCCAATAAATGTGCTACCTTTTTCTTTTTTTGGGGGGTTAGCTTTTCAAGTTTAAGTACTTGTAATAAAGTACAAATCTTAAGAATGTACTTTTACAAAGTGAACACACAATCTTAATCATCCATACCACCTAAGCCTCCCAGTGTCCCATTCTGGACGTTACTTTCTTGCTGCCAAAGGTAACCCCTATACTGACCTCTATTACTATAGATTAAGTTTGCCTGTTTCTGAACTTTATAAATATGGATCATACAATATGTACTTTTTTGTTTCTGGCTTGTGTGGCTCAACATTGTCTCTGTGAGTTACCCATGTTGTGTGTAGCAGGACTTTTATTCTCTTTCGTGCTGCAACCGTATTCCATTGTGTGACTTTGTCACCATTTACCCATTCTATAATTCTGTTGATTTCAGTGTGGGGCTATAATGAATAATGCCACCATAACAGAACATGTCTTTTGGAGCAGTTATGTGCATATTTCATTCGGTGGAAAGGCTGGGTCACAGAGTATGCATATGTCCAGCTTTAGTGTATACTGATAAACAGTTTTCCAAAGTGGTTTTCCCAATTTACATTCCTGTGAGCAGACTATGAGGGTTTCATTTGCTTCTATCCTAACCAACACTTGATATTGACAGATTAAAAAAATTTTTTAGCCATTCTTTGAGTGCCTAGTATACTCCATTTTAATTTTTATTTGCAGATAAATAAATTAATTTTAGTACTACTGCTTGTCATTGATATTTTTAGGAACATGAACCAGTAGTTTTTGTTTTTGAGAGGTAAATCTATGTATCACCCTTTTGAGTCAAAACTATTAGGCACAAAGACACTTTTATAATAGTAGCGCTGTTCATTAGTTTTCAAGTACGTAACTTGCAGATAAATATGGGTTGAAATTTTTATTTTCTATCCTCTAGCCAGCCCACAAATACTTGGAAACTTAAAACAGGAAGAGGCCTGTCAGAATGCTCTTGGGGGAAATGGGCTGGAGGGGGAGCTCTTTAGAAAGTTACTGAAGGCTGAATAAAAATATTTACTGTTTGGACTGTGTACATAAGGTTTTTGTATTTTTTGAGACTTAGTGAAATACTTCTTGAAATAGTAAGTTCCTACTGCATTTAAATATATGCTTTTGTTTATAATAAAAGGCCAAACATGTTCTTTGTTATATATTCCTATTGCATGAAGTAAAGTATCCCTGTAAATTTGTCCATCTGTTTTGTATTATACATAAATTCACACTAATGAGAGTTCATTATATATAAAGTGAGGTTGTATTAGTAAAAAGTCTATATTACAGATGTTCTGAAAAAGAAATATAATTTTATTATTTTCACATAAAGAATACTTAGACTGACTGAAATACTCAGAGAATGATGTATTCTAGTTAATTCATTTTCCAGGAAATACTTGGTTAACCAGAAAGTATGTACACATACCCAGACATACATATATATCTGTAGCACTAAAGACATTAAAATAAATAAACTTGACAAAAACCAATCATCTTGTGGTTTGTGACACTTTGTCTTGTGATTTCAGCACTGAAATCATCCTGATTAATCTTATGTCTTTACTTATTTGGATTATGATTAATCAAGACTTTTTTTTTTAACCTACAAACTCTATAATCAAGCCAATTTTATATTATTCCTTCAGGATTTATTTAATGAATAGATTAGAAAGACATAAGTAGTAATTTTTATGGAGACTGTATACATTCTACAGAATAAAGCCTACAAAAGATCATCAAGAAATATTTGTTGGGTAAAGCAATAACTGTAAATGATGCTAGAGGATACCTGTGAACAGTGATTCTCTTATTAAATATTAGCTCCCATTATTTTAACATCTTTTCATGCTCAACTAACATATTTTTATGCTATGAATCTGTATGACTCAAACAAATAATTACTGGGTTAAGAGAAACTTTTATATAAAATTTAAAAGATAATAAATTATTAATCAGTGGAAATAACACAAAATTTTATTTTGTGGTTCTCAGCATATTAACATAGTCATTAAAAGTATTTTACTAAATAACTGTGTAGGTTCCTAGGTGCTCTAAACAGCGAAAGAAAAGAGGAGCTATGTACCTTATTCCAAGGGCGTGCTGTTTCTTGAAGTACTATCTCATTGCAAGGGAAAATGGTGAATCATCTATACCAATTCTCATCAGAAGAGAATGAGATTCTTGGATGCTAATGTGGAACTAAATCATTATGTTGAATGACACTTACACTATCTACAGTCACTTTTAATGAACTAAAATTATTTCAGGTCTTTCCTTCAAGAATTAAATATTTTGTAATTTAAAGGAGCTGGGAACTGCTCATCTTGGTGTACAAACATAACAGGCATATTATACTTAACAAGTTTAAAACTAAACCCTGGATTCCACCCTAGAAAATCTGTTCCCTCTAAGTCCTCCCCCATCTCAGTGAAGAGAAGCAGATAACCCCACTCTTCCAGTTGTTCAGGCCCCACCCCAAGGAGTCATCTTTGACTCCCTTTCCCACACCCAATCCACAGGCAAATCCTCTCAACTTCTAGCAGTGTCTGACCATCTCTTTAAAAATCATGATTGAACTTACATTTCTCTAATGATTTTTAGGAATGAGGGTTTTTGATTTGCCTCTCCCAAAAGTAACATAAATTGTTGTACTTTTACTTTCTTCTATTCCTCCCCAATTTAACTAACCAAAACCAACAGAACTAACCAGAAATCTTCTTGATTTCTAATTTTAAAAATAATGTGAGAATTTAGACCCTGTTTATTATTATTAAATTCACATTTTTTAATATTGTATACCTTTAAAAAAAGACTCTTGATATTTGAGTTTTAAAAAAATACACATACCACAATTATTTAGATCTGATTTTTTGAACTGCTTCTAATGCTCATTGCTGGTCCTTTTATGTCACAAGGTTCCCATTCTTAAGGAATTTTGATTCCTCTCTTAATTGACTACAGTATCTATACAAATACATATATTTATTTCAAAGTTATTTTTTGAAAGGGTACTTAAAAGACATTTTAAGCCTCTGAATATCTGCACATATCTGTGCCTTTGTACTTTGGCTGTGCACAGAATTCTTGGGTCAGAAGAATTGTCTCTTCAAAATACTGTAGATGTTGTTCCACTATCCTGTGGCATTCAATGTCTTAGGGACAACTAATGTAAGATTAGTTTTTTTTCTCTGAAAACAGCTTGTTTTTTGTGTGTTTCTCTGCTTTCAGGATATTTTCTTTATTTTTGAAATGTTAAAATTCCATGAAGCGGTGGTGAGAAGCTTCTCTCTTTGTTAATTTTGCATGGTACTCAGTAAAGCCCTTTTGATCTGCAGACTCAGGCCTTTCTTCAGCTCGGTGTGGTTTTGTTATTACTTTGGTTACTGTTTATGAATATTTTTCAGTGGCCTCTTTTATGGGAATATCATTTGTTCATTCAGCATATGTTTGCTAAGCACTTACCATGTTTCATGTACTGTTTTATTTATTGGGATGGCTCAGGGATCTGTATGTCAGCTCTCTACTTCATTTTTACTAATTAGCTTTCTTATGGTTTTTTACCTCTTTATTTTCTCTGGAATAACTTTTCAAGTTTTTTGTTCACATTAGTACTTGGACTTCAGACTGGATGGAGTCTGTTCTTTCTACTTTTCATGTAGATTTGTGTTTTGGCAGTGCACTTTTAGTTTTCTTACCTTTCTTTATTGCATTCAATTCCCGTATTATTTCTGCTTGCTTCTTAACCAGATACTTTTCAATTTATGTCTCATTTCACATACTTCAAATTTCTTTCAATGGTGAGAACACAAAGCAGATGTTTTCTAAAAATTTTGTTTTCTGAAGGATATTCTATCCCAGCAGCATCTTCTATATCTTAAATGCTTGTTACTCCACCTCAATACACAACCTTTTCATACATTCCATGTTATTTTATATTTTCTGTGTCCTTATTCTCGAATGATATGACATAAAACTGTTCAGGAACAGATTGGACAGGCCCTTTTTGGTTGCATTCACATTCCACTCAGTTTCTACTAGAATTCTCCTTGAGAGATTTTAAACTGGTGTTAGTCGTTAAACTAAATCTGCAATACCAGCTCAAGGATTCAGCAGGGAAAGAACTGAAACTGTGGACAGTCCCAGCATGAGAACTTCATCACCACATCATTTCTTATTTTGTTTGGAAAAGCCATTGCAATGGGGCCAACTCTGGGCATTTGGCTCCTTTGTGATTTAGTCTTCAAGCCAAGTATAAGTTGGGGATGGTCTGGCCTTTTTCCCAGGGCTATTCCCTTTTCAGCTTCCTGCTTGTTGCCACTGCATGAAACCCAGACCTCCCCCAACCCCCGACATGGCTCCCCAGCGCTGCTGCTTTCAAATGCTGTTGCATGGCAGTGACAAAATGGAGGTCAAGTGATCTGCTTCTCAGCAGCTCTAGGGCTCTTTCTTCTTTTCCCTGCCCTTCTAATCAAGGGATGTTAGTGATATGCTGTTAGCTCTCATGCACTTACTCGCAAATAATGCTATTTCTCAGGAAGGTTTTCAAGTTGTCTTAGGGAGGGATCCCACCAAACGATATTCAGCAAAAATTCTTCAAAGCTTCTTGCATGTCACTAGCACTTTTCATTAATTTCTCCTGTCATGTGGGTTTTTCAATGTGTATAGCTTTTTACTACTTAAATAATTTTAATGGTCACCTGGCAAAGACTGAGTGAGAGATGCCCATACTCATGCGGCCCAGAGCTCAGGACTATATTTCTAGGCTGCACCTGGATAAGTCTGTCCTCTCATGGCCACTGACATCATATCTTGAGTGATGAGCCATTCATGATGGGCTAAGAAAGAGTAGCCGGCACTTTGCTGCTCTCCTGTGACATGCAGAGGTTCCTTGACACAGCTGTTCTCACCCTTCCCCTCTCTTTGCCCTACACTCTTGCTTTAGTTGACACATTTTTCTCTTGGCTTGGGCTGTCCCTCTATACAGATGACCACAAAAATACATATATAGATATCCATACACACATGAAATCCTATCAAGTCCTCACCTTGCTCCTGAACTCCACATGCAGGTTTTAAAAAACTTTAAACATGCTTGATATCTTTACGTAGGTGTCCTAATAGTGAGAAAACATATTAACATCCAAAGCAAACATTTGCTTTCTTCACAAGTGTCTTGTCTTCCTGTGTCCCCTATTACTGTCCTCCAGGGCTTGACAACCTCCACATTCAGCATCACTTGTCTTTTTGTCCTATGTCCAAACTGCTTATTGAATTTGTCTCATTCTTTCCATTTTCATTTTGATTACCCTGGTTCAGGTTCCTGTCACTTCTCATCTGAATAACTGATACTGTTTTATGATTTAGTCTCCTAGCTTCCACCTCTCTGGTGTCTGAAACTTTCTTCTCCATGGCTATAACACTTCCTAGAGAAGCCATAACCAGCTCTCAGCTCATGCCTGAGACCACACAGTGTCATGCATCTGTCTGTGCTGTGGCCTCTTGTTTCCACCCTTCTCTATCTGGTTAATACTTGTGTGTCTCTCAAGACTTGGGTCATGTACCTTACCTTCAAAATCTATCCTTGAAACCCTTTCTTCTGGGCTCCACTACATTCTAAGCTTCCCTCTATACAGGGACTTATCATGTGAAATGGAATGATCTCTATAGGTGTCTGTCTTCTCTGCCCCTCAAGCGCAGAATTTTCTTGGTACAGGGACACTATGTTATCAATCTCTGTGCCCTCAGTGCCATACAATATACGTGTCACAATCAGTGTTAAAGCACTATTTATCTGAACAAAAGCTTATTTTGAAACACCACAGGGGAAAAAAGGAACATAATTGTTGGTTCATGGAGATATCATGCTGGCCACAGCAATCAGAGAAAGGTTAATTTAGTTTAGCTTGAAAATGAAATTATGATTGTAGATCAGAAAAACATTGGAGAGAAGATACAATTAAAGTGTTTTTTTTTTTTTTGTAAGAATGTATGTTTTCTTTTGTTAGGGCATGCATGCTGCAATAGGAGACTGAGATTCTGAACCAAGTATAATGGAAGTTCTTGTGGACTGATGAGAAAATTAATGCTATCGATTCAGAAAAAAGAAAAGGTCCAATAACTCAAAGAAGCCAAGGAAAGTCACTGGTGATAGCTATCTTAATTGAGAAGAAAGACATGTATTGCAACATAGGCACATGTTAAAGCAGACATTAACATAGGTGGCAACAGCATTTCCTGCTCCTCAAATCCCACCTGGAATCAATGAGTGGGCCTAAGGCTGTGCTTTGGAAAGTCATGTCAAGTGATGATTTTCTAGTTCCTGGCCAAGCTTTGTGCTGTTCACCAAGGAAACACCCATGGTTATTTGGATTACATAGCAACCTCAAAACAGCTGGAAGATATTAGTCAATAGGAACCACACAGGACTGGCAGAAGATGGCAAAAATGGGACCAAATCAAAGGCTTCTTGCTTTGTTTTCAATCTAAAGTTCCATATTCTACACAAGGCCATGTCCCTGCTTGGTCAGTAGCTATGATTTTAACTAGCCCTAGCTTTCTAAATTGAGGACTAGAAGGCCCATCTGAGAATAACTCCCCTACGGATTAAAAATAAAGATTCAGGGAAGGGTACAGTGGCTCACGCCTGTAATCCCAGCACTTTGGGAGGCCGAGACAGGCAGATCATGAGGTCAAGAGATTGAGACTTGTCTGGCCAACATGGTGAAACCCCATCTCTACTAAAAATATTAAAATTAGCTGGGTGTGGTGGCATGCGCCTGTAGTCACAGCTACTTGGGAGGCTGAGGCAGGAGAATCGCTTGAAGCCAGGTGGAGGTTGCAGTGAGCCAAGATCACGCCACCATACTCCAGCCTGGTGACAGAGCAAAACACTGTCTCAAAAAAATAAAATAAAATAAAGACTCAATAAGGAAAACACTTGAAAAATGCTGTGTGGCATTTGGATAATGATGCAAAATGAGTATATATAAGAATACGCTTTTCATGGAATTGATGAGTTTGAAGAAGAGAACAGAGATCCCAACAAATAATAATAAACTGAACTTTGGACCCAGACACCTGCCTTACAAGCCATACAACCCAGGACAGGTTACACCATCTTCCTAACCTTCAGATCTCTCATTTATAAAGTGGGGGCAAAATACCCATATTTCATAGGATTATGATAATTGAGACAATGTATGTGTCTCTGTTTCCTCATTTATCAAATGTAGAAAGTTATACATACTGGTTTCTGTAGAGATTATAGCATAATGAATGTAAAGTACCTGACTGGGTAAATCTTAGATAAATCTTAGCAAGGACAATGAAGGTAACGGTGAAGCAAATCCTTCTGCAGAGAATGCTACATGCTAGGCACTGTTTATGCATATCATCTGTGTTCTTCACTAACGCACTATTATTTGTCATTCCCATTTTACAGAACCCAGGCTGTGTGGCTGCAGAGGATGACAATAACAATGGAGGTGATCTTGGTGATGATGACAATGTAAAGCACCCAGTAGAATGCCTGGTGCATGACAAATTCTCAGTAAATGCTTGCTATTATATAATGCTGGTATTGTTTGTGAAGATTTCTAAAGATGAAAATTCTGCATTGATTTTAGCCACTTATTCAAGGATTAAATTGCTTTCATGTTAAAACTTAAAACTCTGTCTTGGTATTAGTTAAGACTATTTTCTCTTTTTCAGATCTCCAGAGAGGAAGAGAATAAAAACTTCCCTGAAATAATTACTCTCGTTGAGGATATTTAGTAAGTTATTGACTCCAACCCCTTGAATGATTTTTAAAAAATGGATGCTACTTTGTTTTCCATGCATTTAACCTTATTTGTTGCTTTTACCTGAGACCTTCAGAGTTTTCTTTCGTTTCACTTTGAAAGCTGAAAGCAAAACTGGACACTGTTTTCTGACACTGGTCTCACTGCTGTGGTGATTAATGGAGAGCCATTCCTTGATGCTAACTCTAATTCTAACCCAGGCTTCATTTGTGTGTGATTGTGAGAAGTCACAGCAGTGGACCTGACTTTTCATCTTCCGGCCGATTGTATAAACATGATACCATTTATCTAAAGAGCTGACGTGAGGATTAAATATGACAGTGCTTCTAAAAGCAACTAGAGCATTGTCAACAAATACTAATCAAGACATCAACTAACACCAGATGAGAAATCTGATACCTTCAATTAAAAATGTATTCTAATATCCCTTTCTAGCACTGCAAATCCTCTAAGGGCCTCTGTTACTGCCCTTAGGGGTAAGATTCAATGTGGTCTGCATGTTCTCATGGCATCCAGGGCTATTCAGGATCTGGTGCCTACAAATCTGGCAATCTCCTCCCTTGCCATTATCTCCCACCAGAGTGAGTTTTTCTCAGCCAAACCAAACACGCTATCCTTCTTTGAACCCACTGTGCTCTCCTATACCTCTGTAAACTTGCATATACTGCTTCCTGTGTCTGACGTGCCCCGACTCCTTAAGCACATGGGAAATTCCTTAGCATCTTTTAAGAGCAAATTCAAACATTACATTTTCCATGAAGGCTTTCCTCATTTCGTCTGATAGCAGTGCGTGCAAAATGCTCTATAGAACTTAGGAACTTAGTGTTGACTTTGAGTTCTTTCTTTGAGGGCAGAAGCTGTATCTTATTCTTCTATCTCTAATGCCTGGTGTGCATTGAGAACATAAGAAGTGAGTGAATCGCTGAACCATACTCATTCTCCAGTCTTAGTATAAGCACCATCTCCCATTACTCTCACCTTTGAATCATCCATTTTGGCCCATCAACAACCATTGCCTTACCCCGAAGCTCAGAGCCAACCTGGCACTGTCCTGGGGCTGTCAATGTCCAGGGCAATGAATACTTGTCAAATGAGTGACTATGTAAGAAAATCCAATCATTCAACATCATGTTGTCCACATAATTTATATAAAATATTATGCTGTTTTATCCTAAATAACCGCATATGGAATTTTTTAAAGCAAATGATTTAATTTTTACATTTCTCAGATTTTGAAATTAGACATCTGGTTAATTATTATAAAGATCTTTCCTCTTGGAAATGACAAAGCTTTTATTACTCTCTGGATACAGTTTAGACCTTTCGAAAAATAAGTCTCTTCCAGAGCTTTTGGGTTAAAATGGTGGATTAAAAACCCCATCACAGAAGTTCTAATCCCCCATACTTAGCAAAAATAATAAAATTTCCCTCAAAAGGACAATTTCAAATAAGAACCAAAAAGGGAAATGCAATCAGCTTGAAATACTTCATGGAAAAGCAACACAAGGTTCCAGAGCAGAGTGGAGAGGCAGGGCACAGCTTGGCTCCCAACACTTCTCCCTTTGTCCTGAAATGAGGCTTTGCATTAGACAAAATAATCTGATTTTGTTTGTGATTTTAAGGAACACTCAACCCCTCCTAATTTATTTGTGCAAACTGACCAGAGCACAATTTCTAATCTGAAATCTCCAAACAATAGTCATGCTTAGGAAATACTGAAGTGTCTTAATATTTTCAGGAGCAGTATCAGTACCAACTGGTTCTTTAGTATTGAGAGTTTTGTGAAACTGCACAAGGGCAAGCAATGTGGGAGCAAGGAGAGGGCAGAAGGAAGAGGAGCCAGGGGACATAGACAATATAATCCCTGGATGATCAAAAAGAAAGCCAGGGGATAGTCCAGTTTTATGCAGACATTTTGACATTGATACATTTTTTAGGACTGGCTGATAAGAGTTCAGATAATTTTCTCCAAGACTTTAGGAATATGTCTAGCTTTGGGCCCAGGTTATTTTCTTGGTCTATAAGTAGAAGATTACCTGTAAATTATCCAGGATGATTCGGAGGGAGTGCACCTGTCGCCGAACAGCACCTGAAAACCTTTCATAGGTTGCAGCATCATATTCACTCATTTGGATTTCCTTTAGCCTGAAACCAGAGGAGTATAAAAAGTTAACAGCTTAAATCCTGTATATATGGGTTTTCACTTTCATTCACCTCCTGCCAGAACTTTAGCAAACTCCTTGGAAACTCAGGTTCATGCTGAGGAGAAAAGGCAAGAAGTGATGTCTCCAGCTATGCTTCTAGATTCAAAGGAGGTAACATCCAATAGTGTGCTAGTAAATGGTTAACAAACTAGGACAAGAAAAAAGTCCTGATTTATGGTGTTTGCTGATTTTCATAATGTAAATATTGCCACCATGATAAATTACAAGCTATGAACAGTGAATTAGAAAAAAATGTGCACAATTGGCTCTCATGAGTCAGTGTGAATCGGCTCTATGGCACACCATTGTTGTATCCCAAAGCCATATTGTGATGTTCGCAGCTGATCAGTTCCTGTGGCAGATTCCTAAGAGGGTTCCCATGGGTTGCTTTTTAAGGTTGAGATTATATATTTGGTTGACCAAGATAACGGCTCAAGCCTAAAGTACGTAAGTTAATGTGCTGCTATGTATCTCTGTGTGAGAGTTTTCTAAAATTGCTGACAGTGTAATTTAGACAGGACAATTGTGTTTTAACATTATTGTGGCTTTGAAATTCTATCTTCCCAGAATTGGTTCTGCTGGCAACTCCCATACACATCACATGCCCTGTAAGGGCTTCTCTCTCAACATGGTGTCCTTCCCCTGACTTTGCCTATTACTCCCACTTACCCTTCAAGACTCAAGTCAATGATAGCCTCCTCCAGAAAGCCTCTGACCCCTGGGTCTCTATTCTGTACTCTTATCACACTTCACTCCTCCCTCAGTCAGAGAATTTGCTCTCCATGCTGTAACTATTTGCCTCTGGTCTCCCCATCTAGGCACTGTGCTCCTTTAGGTAAGGGCTGAGTCTTTCTTTCTCTTTACAGTGCCTAGCATGGAACCTAACATAATGGGTGCTCAAAATAAATAGCAATGGATGACTAAAATTAAAATACAACTCAGCATTACTTAAAATGCAGCATTTTAAACCACCAGTAGAAAGTTCATTCAATGAGTGACCTCTCCTGGGTTTTACAGTGTTGTATCCAGAATACACTATCTTAACCAAGCATTTCTATAAATTCCTATAAATATAAAAGTTGCTGATATTAGGACAAGGAATAATAAATGTATATCTCAAAAGCCCAAACATAATGCAATCTTCTAAAGTGGTGTGTGTGTGTATGTGTATGTGTGTGTGTGTGTGTGTGTGTATATGCATGCAATACTGGAGATATGAATCCTGGGTGTATAGCTGAAACTCTTATCTAATGTGTTTTTTTAATCACCTTGAGCTAAAACAGAAACCTCAAATATTGAATGAGAATAAATGGTCTGTATTCCTCCCTGTAAGGCTGAGCACTGGAAAAAATCCATTCACCATGGGGCAGAGTGCTAGAAGCTTATTACAATTATGTAATACTAGGCCTAGAGTACCATGGGGCAGACTGGCATTCCTGCCCTATCACTCCACTGGATAATACCAGCTTAGGTCTCAAGATCTAGCTCAAAGGCCACATCCTTTGAAGTCTTGCATGAGCCCTTGCAAAAAACCTACCATTCCCCTTTCACGTGTCCTCTACAGACATCTACCATGAAACTCACATACTTTATCGCTTTAATAGATAGGACTGTTTCCCTTTAGAATGGTGTTTTCAAATTTTTTGTTTTCCATAGTAGGAAATGTTTTACTCTGAGATCTTGTACACACAAATGCATGCATGTATATATGTATAACAGAACCAAAATTTTAATGAAGAATACTTTTATTACATAGTATGTACTAAATTGTTTTCTATTCTATTCCTCAGGGAGAAGGATCATGTTTTATTTTTTCTATAAACTTTCAGTACTTACCACAATACCTGGCACACAGTGTCACTCAATAAGTGCTGCTGGATGGCACTTTGAAAACACTGGGTATTAAAAAGGAAATACAGACCAGGCCACTGTAATATCTGAATGGTTGAATCTTGAGGTGACATGCGAAGGTTACTTTCTAAATCTAATTAACTCTCAGTCCTGAAGAACAGAAAGAAGTATGTGTACAGGACTTGACCCCCTGACAATACCTCTTGTATTTAGTTTCTGGCAGTCTCTGAAATCTCTGTATGAATTTTTATTAGATTAAGTTATGTCTCAAGTATCAAGGCTGACAGAAGCTGGGCACAATAAACACTGCAGAACATGCCACCTACCCCTTCATACCTAAACTGGTGTGTGTGCCTGTCAATATGCTTCTTTTCAAAGAAGGTAGATTAGCACTGATTAGAAACAAATGTAGACACAGCTGTCCTTGGGGTGGGGAGGGGATGGAGGAGAGAATATATATATATATATATATATGTATAGCATGGTGCCTAACATATAATGGGTGTTCAAAATGAACTGAAATGAATGACTGAAATAAAAATACAATTCAGGATTATTTAAAATGCAGCATCTAAACTAACTGTAAGTAGAAAGTTCATTTGCTGAGTGACCTCTCTTGGGTTTTACAGTGTTATATCCATAATGTGCTAATTTAATCATATATTTCTATAAATATAAAAGGTGCTGATATTAGGACAGGGAATAATTAATACATATCTCAAGAGCCTAACCACAACACACTCTTCTAAATTACTGTGTGTGTGTATGTGTGTGTGTGCACATGCAATGTCGGAGGTATGGGTTGTACGTGTATACATCAATACAAACATACACACACATAGAAACACATATGTACATACATACATACATACATATCAAGGAAGGAGCCAGCCATTTGGTAAGCCACCTCAAGCAGACTAGTCTTTGTAGAGTGATCAGAATTAGCTCCAGTTACAGGGCTACCATTGGTGCGATCACGTTGCACCCGAAAACAACCACATGCTGTTTTAATTATAAAGAAATGTGGAAACCATATTCCAGATTGTGTCGGTTTTCAGAAAGGTCACCTACAAGGCATTCAAAGCTGATAAATTTTGAAAGATGATGACTGAAGCAGGGAACATAGAAAGAAAATAGGAAAGTTTTAGCCTCTGGATCAGATGAGGTACCCATCGCTAATACCCTCAAGCCCACAAAACTAGCTGGAAATACATCTTTCTGCTTCTTTAGCCCTGATCAAAACTGCAGGGCACAGCTGCTTCACATCCTAGTAATCTATGTGGACTAACTGCATTTTGTTGGCACAGTATATTTTTAAAGGGTATATTTATTGTTACGTAAGAGTCTGGGAATTTTAGTTCTCATTTTACTTTTTCTTATAGGTCAGACTTAAATACTATAATTTTGAATCAATTATAAGGAAAACAAACATAAGCTTAGATCCACCGTGTGAGGCTGATTAGTTTTGCAAATGGCAGTGGACACAATCACCACAGCTGGTTCCCTCCCTAAACGCTTTTCTAAGTGTATACATGTACCTTGCTGCTATTTCATGTGCTTTTCATTGGTGTAATGTTTCTGTTCCACTTTATGCATGTTTTATGCTGCTCTCTCTCTCTGTTAGTCTGCCTTAGTTAATATATTCTTGATATGTAGTGGTTGGTATCTAGCATAAAACCAGATACAAATAGATGCTATCAAAATGTTGTGTTGATGATGTCAGGAACCCACTTAGCAGCATTAGGCTCTTCAAGGCACTAGCACAGACTTTCTAGCTCATAGCTAGGTCTACTTTCAGCCAGTCTCTGAATTAAGTACTAAAGGATGATTCCATTACTTGTATGCATGTGTGTATCATTCATTCACAAATACATATGAAGGTTTGCCACATACCAGGTTCTGGGTGCAGGTCCTGGGGTTATGCTGGAGCACAAAACAGGTAGATACCTGCCCCCCAGGAACTTAGAGTCAGTGGAGAGACAATCAACTATCCGCACAAATCACATAATAGGCAAGAGTGATAAGAGTTATGGAGAAAAGGGACAGGGTGCCATAAAAGCATTAATGGTGGGAACTGACCTCATTCTGCATATGCCCAACGTGGCAAAACTATTATAAAATTTAGTATTTGATAATAGTGAAGAATTTTACCTTTTTTTTGGAGACACGGTCTTGCTCTTGTCACCTAGGCTGGAGTGCAATGGCATGATCTCAGCTCACTGCAACCTCTGCCTCTCAGGTTCAAGCGATTCTCCTGCCTCAGGCTCTCAGGTAGCTGGGATTACAGGCACCCACCACTATGCCTGGCTAATTTTTGTATTTTTAGTAGAGATGGAGTTTCCCCATGTTGGCCAGGCTGGTCTTGAATTCCTGACCTCGTGATCTGCCCGCCTCAGCCTCCCAAAGTGCTGGGATTACAGAATTGAACCACCGTGCCTGGCCAGAATTATTACTTTTTAAAGACGTAATAATAGTATTATGGATTTGCATTTTTTTGTTTTTATGTTATGGAGATACACTCAGAAATATTTACAATGAAATGATAGAAGTCTTGGATTAGCTTCAAAACAAGTCAGCAGAAAAGACTAGGAGTGGAGCCAGATTTTTCTTCTTGAAGCTGGGAGGGTGGGGTCGGGTCCACAGTGTTCATTACATGTTCTTCTTGACTTTTAGGTTTGAAGAGTTCCATAATAAAAAGTTAAAAAATTTTCAGCAGCATTAAATGAAATATTCATCAAATGGGTTGAAAGTCCCATTTTTACATGAAAGCAGAAAGCAACAACTTTCTCTTGGTGTTTTGCTCTGCCCCATCTTTCTCAGGATCTCTATTGTGTTTCTATTTCTTCCTCTCCTTTCTCACGCCCTTGCCCAACTCCTCTTTCAACCACTTTGTGGTATTCTCTTTTACTTCGGCTGAGACTCTTCTCTGCAGCATTTACTAGAGGTGTATAGTTTCCTCAACCCTTCCCCATGCCCTCTGTTTCCTCTCTTACAGCCGCTAAATTCATTTGCGTTAAGAGCACAGATGTCCCTTGACTTCTTACCCTGTGGGGCAACGGTCCTTAACAGAACCACGATCCTTACTCCTTTATGGCAACAGAAGAAGGGGGTACGTACTTGTACCCAAGCACTGTTACCTTTCTGCCTCCCTGTGAACTATGTGTGTGCCAGAACACTCTTATCTACCTGTCCACTTGGGTGAAAATTTAGACTGAACAATTACTTGGGAGGTTTTATGGGTGGCAACAACAGGCACTCATTAGTTGGGGAGGGGAGAATGACAAATATCTAATTGTTTGGTTCTTTTCCTAAATTGATACTTCATAATTGATACTTCATAAGAAATGTAGAGAACTTTCATTCTAACAAGACAGTTCACTACAATATTTTCTACCTTTTTCTGAGAAGTTTAAACACTTTCATTCCTAACATAGTTATCTGCTCTCAAAATCTCCCTGGGAGAAAGGGGGAGTGAATTTTATCTCCAAAAGAGCAAATTCAGGCATAAAGAGGATAGATAAACTGTCAACAGTCACCAGGGAAGCCAGCAGAAGGGCTGAGGGCAACACTCTTGCCTCTGGCCTCAAGTGTGTTATTTACCTGCTGAAGTCTGGAGGGTCTGAGGCTGGGAGGCTTTTCTGAGGGTGTGGCAGCAGGGCCTGCATTCTTGTCTCTATTGTCCTGTACTGTTTACTTGCAGGATGTGGAAGCACAGCATGTAATGTAATACCAGATGTTCTACGTGGGAGGAATTTCATAACTCATACACTTTAACATGCTTTTCTCTAACTGCACCCAGCTCCTTTCATGGAGCACAAAAATGTAAATCTGCTTCCCAAACTACTACTGGAATCTGAAAGGACATATTGGTGGTTCTTCAGTATTTTTCCCTTTTAGCTGAAGCACACATGTGGATGTCTAGGGAAACATCATGTGCATTCTTCTTATTTTTTAAATGGCTCCAATTGGAGCGGCCCAGAACAGCTAGGGAATGTCCGAAGGCCACAGGCTCATTGGCCTAGATTAAGGCCTCTACTCACTGATGAGGCCTCCCCATCCAAACTCACTGCTCTTCCTCCCCAGCTGGTACCCTTTATCCTGAGTGGGTGAGCTGCCTCTCTCTGCCATAGACACTATGCTCATCTTGCCCTGGTGCCTCTGCTCATTTAGTTTTCCCTTTCTGAAATATTCTAGCCCTTCTCTTCCCATCTCTAAAACCTAGCTGAGCTCTGGCCCCACCTCACATCAGCCCACTGAACTTGCCTTTCTCTGCTCTGCTGGAGGGGACAGCCTCTGCACCCTATGACTTTAGCATTTAACTTCGTGTGTGTGTGTGTGTGTGTGTGTGTGTGTGTGTTTGTGTTTCCTTGTCCTGTCTCCACACTAATCTGCAAGATTTCTGAGGGCAGGAAGGGACCATCACATAGACTTACCTGAATTCCCTATGTGGCCTAGGAAAAGACAGACATGTATGGAGTGATCTGAGCTTTAGTTTAACTTCTTTTACAAGAAATATCTCTGTTTTTACTTGTTCATGTGCTAAATTCCTTTTACAGCAGTCATATGTGATGAATAAATTTTAAGGAGCCTGAGTAGAAAGAATGGGAGATTTTGTTTATTTGGCTGTTTCAGTTGCGGGAGGCGGTGGTGGCTGTGGATTTCAGTTTGAGGTCCCAGTTGCTGCATGAGGTGGAAATGCACACAAATCTAGGTTTCCCCATAGTCCTCCGTGACATTTCACCACAGCAGTAGTGCTGGTCTAAATGTGATGGGAACACTGACCTCTGCTGGAAAGCTCTTTGGCCCATCTCTCTAGCAGCTCTCTTGACCTCCTCTGGAACTGCATCTTTCTCAGCCTGAGAGACCTGGTACACTGTGTGGCCCGCATCCAGCCGGTAAGGGCCTCCTTTGCCACCCAGGCCTGCCGTGTCTCTTCCCCCTGGAAAGAAAACATGGAAATTCAGAACAAAAGTCAGGTCATGGTTTTAGTACAGCCTTGTGGAAGATATTAACTATACTTAACTAGTAATTAAAAAGTCAAATTACCTTTTTCTGGAAAAAGAGGTATTCTGTTTAGGATGCTTTTCCTTTTTCCCATCCATTCAAATACTACCTATATGCCAAGGCTTACTCCAACTTCTATGACCTTAGCTAATGCTGCTACCTTATAAGGATTGATACTCTTGTGTACTATTTGTTATCCTTTCATATTTACTTCTTTTTCTCACCAACTATATGACGGATGAGAGTTTATTTATCTTTGCACTGCTGCTCCTATAAAAGTGGTTCGAATATCATAGCTACTTAGTATACATTTGCTAATTAAATGAACAACTGTTCCCATATTACCTTAGTTTTTCTTAAAATACCCAGACGGGCTATAAATACTGTTTATTTTCTGTTTTGCAAACTATAAAAATAATGCACAGAGAGGCTAAATGACATATTCATGACCTCATATCACTGGCTTAGCCAAGATTAGAAGCCAATTATTACACCAACTTTGACTTTTGGTTTGAACAATATATAACATAAACATCACCTGCTTTAGAACAGGCTTTCAATAGAAACTCAAGTTCACATAATATACATAATATACATATGTATATTACATATACATATTACGTTTTATTACATAACATTGTATGAACTGTTCATATTGTAAATGCCTGTAAGGCCAGGTAAGTCTTATGACAAAAAGTGATGGGGACATTAGCTAACTTAGGGAGGATTTACCTTGTCTAAATACATCCAAATTGAAATTATTTTAAAACATTACATGGACCAGAGAAAAAAACACATGTATTGGCTAGATTTGGCCTTTGAGCTATAAGCTTGTTACCCCTACTTAGGGGTAGGTTAGAATATTAGTAACCAGTTTCTTTTGTTCATTCATGTATAACTTGAGAACTTAGAAGAGAATCCAATATTGGAGGGGCAGTATCGTACAGTAAGGTATATTATAATACATTGGTATTGTAGAATATATTACATAGTTAAGCCAAACTGTCTGGGTTTGAATCCTGACTCCCACCCACCAGCCATTTATCCTTGGGGAATTACTTAATTTCTCTGTGTCTCAGGCTCCTCTCTATAAAGTGGGGATAACTAATATTATTTACTTCATGGGATGGTCATGAAGCTAAAATGCTTAGAGCAATATCTGACACGTAATAAAAGCTATATAATGGACTGCTTGTACTATTATTATTAAACACCTAGTTACACAGAATTAGGCAATTTCTAGTTTTATAAAGTGGAAAATTAGAAGGCTTTTAGACTTTGGGTAAATTATGTTACATTTTTCTTTCACCATCACCACCCCTACCCCTACCTCACCGCTGAGCTTTAACTAGTCTAATAAAATGAAAACCAAGAACTCAATATGAACTGCTTTCCTTATGAAAGTCCAGGTAGGTCATTTCCTTCTGGGAAATACCATGAGAACTACCTATTAATTACACTACTTTAATCTTTTGATTGGAACATATTTCACTTTTATTTAGGAAGGTGTGGTGGAAAACTCCTTCTGGGATGTGTGTGATTCCCTCCTTTTATTCATGGTCAGCCGATAGGCAGAGGATCACAGTACCTGGACAGTGACAGTCAGCTACAGGGGGAAAAGCTGTTTCTGGGATCTGACTCCTTTCCTACAGGAAGATATCTTGAGTATGGGTGGGTCATGAATTTGAGCTGAACGCTTCCTAGGTGCTGAGATGTTACCATTCTGGTGAAAGGGAGAAAATGGTGAAGCCGTCAGAGGCTGGTGTGAGTGACTGGCCACATGAGTCACAGGGCCCAGGGGAAAGTCTCACTGGAGTGAAGCAGGAGGTGATCTTCATGATCTCCACTTCCCAGAGCCTTTCATTTGTATTATTTAAATGAAAATGCTTGCCAGAGGTTCTCAGACTGCAGGGCATAGTCTTAAAGCGAACCCTGGACATTCCAAACCAGTTCAGAAGATAATGGGGAGGATGGGCCAGGGAGGGGCATTGATGAAGGAAAGGGAATCAGATGACTTGTTGGGCCAGAGCTCAGTTCAATGTCAAGAATTCTGAGGGAAAAGAATGGCAGAGAGAAAAAGAGAAATTGAAGCCAAGGAGCCTTGATCCTAATAATATATAATTATATAATATATTCAATTGAAACTATATAATATATTCAATCGAAAACTGAAAGGCCAGGTGAAACAAATGCAGCCTCAGTCTGGACAGATATGTGAATTAGTAAATTCAAGTTGGGTAGCAAGTAAGAGCTTTTCCCCCAGAGTAGTCCACTGCTAGGAAACTACATCTGGCCAGCTCGTTCCACAATGCATTCCATGTGGATGAAATCTTGTTGGCTTGACACTAACTTCCAGATCAAAGGACACTTTTAAAAATAGCCTTACTTTAAAGCTGATGCTTGATGAATAAACAGAGTAGGCAAGAAGTCCACAGGCCTATTTGATAGCACATTGTCTTGGCAGAGAAACCCATTTCCTCCCAAGGTTGTCAAGGCCAAGAGGCACAGACCATCCTAAGGAAGGTGAAGTACAGAGCGCCTGCCAGCACTCCTCACAGTGAGATAAGCTCAGACAGTGCGCACACAGTCTGGCCCTATTCCTGTGGCCTTGCAGATGTGTCTGCTCCAGCTGCCACAGAGGAAAAAGGAAGACGGCAGTCCTGGGAACAATACCCTCGTTGGGAAGCCAAGAGGAAGGAGTCGGCCACAGCCCTCGGCTTAGACTGAAACCAGCCTTATCTTAAAATCTTGTATCCTCAACATACTTCTAAGATGTGGAAGACATGGACCATTTCTTTTCAAAGTCAGTTGCTCAAGAATTTACGATGGATTTCTGGCATGATCCCAAGGTCATGGAATTTAACAGAAGGAATTAACACTTTAGTGAAAATATTCTTCATGCCAGGCATTGTGCTCAGTGCTTAACAATCGTAATCTCTTTTAATCCTCACCAAAACTTGAGGTATTTCATACTATTCCCCTTTAGCTGATGAAGGAATTCTGGGAGGGTCAGCATGTTCTTAGGTCACAGGGTGGCAGAGCCTGTGGGACTCCAAATGCCAGGCTCTTTTCATGCCTTGATGTCCTGCTGGGGCAGAGGGCAAGACGACAATCCAACTGAGTAATGAGGGAGGCTGGGAAGGAAAGCCAGTCTCTGAGTCTTCTCAGGGGCAGTGCACTGGCCTAATGGGCTTGGGAAGCCTCGGGAAGGCTGACTTGGGAGAATGCCTGTGCTACCAACCTGTTCCGCCAGCCCAAGTGTTGCCGCCTACGTGAGGCATGTTGTCTGGGTCCTCCTTCCCGTGTTTGGGGGAGCTTACATCTTCACCACTGTCTCTGTTGATTGTTATCTAAAAACGAAGAATTGAGACATTTTTACTATCCTGTGACAAACACCAGGAACTGCTTAACAGAAAAAAAAAAAAATATTTTCTCCTAAGTCCTTAAGGTATCACATAACCTCAGGCCACTGGATTTGATAAGTGCTGTGAGTATTTACAAAAATTCCATCAGATGGATTCCAACATCCATCTGGTTGGGAAGGAGAAGAATTAATTTTTTTAAAAACTCTTAAAAAAGGAGCTGGACTGCATTATAGCTACAGAATTTTTGTGGTGCAAAACAAGCTGTAAGCATTTATACAGGGCATGAGACCTACCAGATGAAGGAAAAATGGATCTCATCGGAAAGGGATATTTTTGCCAGTGGTTTAAAAGGATCACCACCTAGCTGATCCAGCTGAGGCAGTATACACACATTTACCCATTCCATTTTCAAAGAAATCCCATTACTCTGAGAAACGCCATTTTACATACAATATATGGAAAAGAAAAACAAAAAGGTATGTATGTATGCCTCAGTGATAGATTTATGTTATATACTGAAAACTGCTTATTTATTTTTTGGATCCACTTCAATTTTTATTATGGTAATTTGTAGCTTTCCTAATTCATCTTTATTTTAAAACTGGATTTATGATTCCTGCAATTCAAACAGAATAAGTAGCACTGTAGCCTTCCTCTGTGAGAGCCTGAAGTTCATCGGCTTCTATGTCATTCAGTACAGTATCACCAAAAGGAGTGATAACCACACAGAAATTTCAATCCTAGTAGTCAGTTCAGTAGATACTACCCTACAATAAAAAGAAATCAAAGCATTTACATTTCATGCACACTATGAGCCTGCTTTCAGATGTAATGATTTTCAGAGAAGACAAGATCAAATTCTCATTCATTTGTTCAAATAAGAATTATAGAAAATGTACTGACGGAACATTCTGTGAGGTACCACCGGGCGTAAAAAGCCATGGAGAATTGGTTCCTGCCCTCAAACTGCTTACAGTGGAAGAAGACAGCTTACAAATAAATGGGTCTGAAGTCAGTCTTTAGAGTTAACCATTCCATGTTGGTACACGGCTTTTTCATTCTTGATGTTGGGATTAATGAAGGTAATTAATGAAGGTAGATAATTTGAGATCTTTGCAAATAAAATGGCCATTAAGAATAAAATCAACATAACTTCTCTTGTCTTATGTCCAGGCTGTCTCGTTACTGTATAATTGTACCTGGTTTTGATGAAAACCCTATCTTGATCACCTTTTTTTGACTTGCCAAAGTTTACCAGCAAGTTAGCAAATAGCTTCCACCAGAAATCACTTCTAAGTATCATTACTTAGTTAAACTTTGGCAAGTCAAGTAAGATATTAGGACCTTCACTTTCGCATCAGAAACTAAGGGGTTTAAACTAAATTATTTCACCATTACACTCAGCCTTGATGTGCTGTGACTGATTCAATGATTCCAAATCTGGTAGAAAAAAAAAAAAGGTGATCAAGATAGGGTTTTCATCAAAACCAGGTACAATTATACAATAATGAGACAACTGACAGCCTCTCACTTACAATGGTTTGACTTATAATTTTTCAACTTTACAATGGGATCAAAGCAATACACACATTCAATAGAAATCATACTTTAATTACCCATCCATCCATTTTGCTTTTCACTTTTAGTATAATATTTAATAAGTTACATGAGATATTTGACACTTAATTACAAAATAGGCTTGATGTTAGATGATTTTGTTCAACTGTAGGCTAATATAAGTGTTCTGAGCATGTTTAAGGTAGGCTAGGCCTTAACCAGATCTACCAAACAATGATGTTTGGTAGATCTGGTGTATTAAGTACATTTGCAGCTTACCATATTTCTAACTTATGATGGGTTTATTGGGATGTAAGCTCATTGTAAGTCAAGGAGCATCTGCAGCTTGCTTATAAGCATTAAGACTCATCTATAGGCCAATTCTAAAAGAGAACTTCCAAAAATAGTCTAAGCAACTAGAAGAACCATTCTGAACACCATTCCTCACTTTGGAGGGCATGTGTGTGTATTCTGGTACTGTTTAAAAATAAATTTTAAAAAACCAGAAGAGGTATAAAAGGCAAATTCCTATGTGTCTACTAACTTTACATTCATCAAATATTATTTATCTCCCTAAGATATTTCACACAATCCAGTTATTCTGCTGTAAGAGAACAGTCTTTTAAGAATAAGTGCAAATGAAGGCACAAGGTAGAAGAAAACGCCCCTCAAATGGCCTCCCTCAGCTACCTTCAAAATTACGGTTTTGAAGTTGCAAAGAAACCTATAATGGCCATTAGGGAAGAGAAGACAGGTGATAAAATTTCTGGGCAGAAAGGCACTGGCATGTTCTTTGCCACCTGTGTGTCTTGCCAGGCCATCTGCTGGGAAATGGGGCTGCTCACGCTGTCAACATGAGGCAGTTCCACACCAACCCCAAATGGGAGCCCAGAGATGTTTCAAAATCAACAAATTCTTGACAAAAACAAACATCAGCCAAAACCTGATATGTTGCAGGGAAATGCACACCATGCAATTCCAGGGATGTTTAATTAAAAGCAAGGTATTTAGAGAGCTTATCTAATTTTGTGTCATTTTATGAATGCCACTCACTCACAGGAATATATTTCTTTACGTGGATGGGAGGAGTACATATGTTAAGAAGTTTTCAAAGCCCTTTTAGGACATTTCTTACATCAATTGACAATGATTCATAAAAGATGCAAGTCAGGAATTCCAGGATAGTCCAATCCGGGACAGAAAGAAACTGGAACATATACTAAGTGAGGCTTATCATTTGAGGAATTTTGTTTTCTGGGGACAGCCATGTGCTAGAGAACCACTGGCCATTCAGAAAGTGGATAAGCTGCTGTTTGCTTTCATGTATGTATTGAAAAGCAGTTGGAAAGCACTTCCTTTGAGATCTGGTTTCATCTAGAAAAAGCTCAAGTAAGTAATTCCAATTACTGAAATAAAGCACTACTGAATTCACTTAAAGGGATCAAAATTTTCGCCAAAAAAGAAAACACTGTGGCCGTTTATAACTTTTGATGCAACCTGACACACACGATGAGACCCCTGATGTGTTTCTCACAGCTAACACAATCTGCTTTCTTTTCTTTCTTTCCTTTTTTTTTTTTTTTTTTGACATGAAGTTTCGCTCTTTTTGCCTAGGCTGGAGTGTAATGGCGCGATCTCGGCTCACCACAACCTCTGCCTCCCGGGTTCAAGTGATTCTTCTGCCTCAGCCTCCCGAGTAGCTAGGACCACAGTCATGTGACACCGTGCCCAGCTAATTTTGTATTTTTAATACAGATGGGGATTGTCCATGTTGGTCAGCCTAGTCTCGAACTCCCAACCTCAGGTGATCTGCCTGCCTCGGCCTCCCAAAGTGCTGGGATTACAGGCATGAGCCACTGCACCCAGCCACAATCTGCTTTCTTTTAGGTAAGTGTGCTATAAGCATAAGAATCATTATTCTCTTACATGTGAATTAAAATGGGAAAAAACATGGATCTTGTAAATTACAACTCATAAAAATGTTCCGGAATAAAGCCAGCACAGAGAAAGGACATGACTCATTGAAGCCCTGTAATTCTGGGCAAGGCCCATATATTTTAGGCTCCTCCTTGAGTTCATGACTTTTAAAAACCATCAATAAAATGATATAAATAGCCAGAAGATAATCCAGGAAGAAAAGTGAGCTTTTGGAGGTATGACTGGATGACACAGCTGAAGACTAGGTGTGGCAAAGCAGACATTTCTAGTTGCCTATTTCACGTTAATTCCCTCTTTCTTTTAAACAGAAGTCAGATATATCATGGTTGGCTGGAATTAAGCACAGTAATCCTATTCCCCTTTGCCAGTGACTGGTTTAGGGGAGGCCATGTGGCCTGAGATGTGAGAGAAAGTCTGCCAGGAGGCTTCTAGGAAGTCTTCCCAGGTAAAAGAAGAGACGGTTGTGAGAAGAGCTTCTCACTGTCCTGTATGCACAGTTCTGCTGTCCCCTCCAACACACACACACACACAAACACACACACTTCCTGCCTTGGGACACAGCTGAGTGAGAATGTGATGCATAGAGCTGTAGCATCCACATGGTGACCATGCGTTAACCAGAGGATGGTAGATTGGAAGGCTGGAGGAGTCTATGCCCCGATGACATTGCTGAGCTGCTGAACTAGCCCTGGAGTCACTTGCCTTTAATATCCCACATAAGTAAATAATACATGTCCTTACAGTTAAGCCACTGTTATTTGGGGTTTCTGCTACTTGGAGTCCATTGCATGTGAACTAATTGATTCATGTATTAAAGGATGAATGAGAGGCAGCAGGGCAGAAGCTACTGTCTTGATCTTCCTGAGGATGTCCTACTTCTAACAAAAAGACATGCTTTGATTTTTCTGACATTAAAAATTACCATAACAACATCAGCACAGAAATCCCAATTATTACAGTTGTTTACTATCTTTTTGATTGATTAGCAGGCAACTGAATAGATTTATTCACTCACACTCTTGTGAAAACATCCCTGTGTTTACGTGTGGTGCATCTAGTACTCAGGTGGGATACAGAGATTCCTGACATGGGAACTTTGCTTCTAGGAGGATGTTGTGTAAAGGGGAACAAAGTCACAGCACAGGATGATACACGCCATGGTAAGGTTCTGAATGTATCTGCCTAAAAAAAATTGTCTGAGGTTATTGTACCTATAGGTTAGAAATTTCTTTCATAGGAATAAAATGATTGATAGATGGCTAGCTGGATTAATAAAGAAATAAGAAGATCTAAATAAACAAAATCAGAAATGACAAAGGTGACATTACCATCAACCCCAGAGAAATTTAAAAAGCCTTCAGAGACTATTATGAACACCTCTCTGCACACAAAGTAGAAAACCTAGAAGAAATGGATAAATTCTTAGAAACATACAAACACACAAGATTAAACCAGGAAGAAGCTGAATACCTGAACAGACCAATAACATGTTCCAAAATTGAAAAAACCTACCAGCCAGAAAAAGCCCTGGACCATAAGGATTCACAGCTGAATTCTGCCAAATGTGTAAAGAAGAACTGAAACCAATCTTACTAAAATGATTCCAAAAAACATCTAGGAGAAGGGACTTCTCCCTAACTCAATCTATGTGGCTAGCATCATTCTGATATGAAAACATGGCAGAGACACAACAACAAAAAAGAAAACTTCAGGCCAATATCCCTGATGAACATAGATGCAAAAATTCTCAACAAAATACTAGCAAATTGAATCCAGCAGCACATCAAAAAGGAAATCTATCATAATCAAGTAGGCTTTAATCTTGGGATGCAAGGCTGGTTCAACATATACAAATCAATAAATATGATTCATCACATAAACAGAACTAAAAACAAAAACTACACGATCATCTCAGTTGATGTAGGAAAGTCTTTTGATAAAATTCAACATTGCTTCATGTTAAAACCCTCAACAATCTAGGCATTGAAGAAACACACCTCAAAATAATAAGAGCCATCTATGACAAATCCATAGTCAATATCATACAGAATGGGCAAAGGCTGAAAGTATTATCTTTGAGAACTGAAACAAGACAAGGATGCCCTCTCATTACTCCCATTCAACATAGCACTGAAACTCCTAGCCAGAGCAATTAGGCAAGATAAATAAGTAAAAGGCATCCAAATAGTAAGCCAGAAAGCCAAACATCTCTCTTCTACACTCAGAAAGCCCTGTAGTCTCTGCCCAAAGGCTCCTAGAACTGCTAAACAACTTCAGTAAAGTTTCAGCATACAAAATCAATGTACAAAAATCAGTAGCATTTCTATATGTCAATAATGTCCAAGCTGACAGCCAAATCAAGAATGCAATCCCATCCACAATAGTCAAAGAAAGAGTAAAATACCTGGGAATATCATTAACCAGGGAGGTGAAAGTTCTCTACGAGAATTACAAACAGTGCTGAAAGATGACACAAACACACACAAGTCAAACACTCATAAATCAGAGATGATACAAACAAATGGAAAAACATTCCATGCTAATGGGTAGGAAGACTCAATATTGTTAAAATGGCTATGTTGCCCAAAGTAATTTATAGAATCAATGCTATTCCCATTAAACTACCAATGTCATTTTTTTCACATAATTAGAAAAGGCCATTTTAAAATTTATAAGGAACCAAAAAAAGAGCCAAATAGCCAAAACAATCCTAAGCAAAAAGACAAACCCATATGGACCACATTACCTGACTTCAAACTATAGTACTAGGCTATAGAAACCAAAACAACATGGCATTGGTATAAAAACAGACACACAGATTAATGAAACATGTTAGAGAACCCTGAAGTAAAGTTGTGTACCTACAGGCATCAATCTTTGATAATGTCAACCGTAACAAGAAATGGGGAAAGGATTCCCTGTTCAATAAATGGTGCTGGAATAACTGGCTAGACATATGCAGAAGATTGAAACTGGATCCCTATCTTTCACCACATACAAAAATCAACTCAAGATATATTAAAGATTTAAACATAAAACCTAAAACTATAAATACCCTAGATGAAAAGCTAGGAAATACCATTCTGGACATAGGGCTTGGCAAAGATTTCATGATGAGGACTCCAAAAGCAATTGCAATAAAAACAAAACTTGATAAGTGGAACCTAATTAAACTAAAGAGTTTCTGCACAGCAAAAGAAACTATTAACAGGGTAAAGAGATAACCTAAGGAATGGCAGAAAATATTTATAAACTATGTATCCAACAAAGGTCTAATATCCAGAATCTATAAGGAACTTAAATGAATCAACAAGCAAAAAAAACCAAACAACCCCATTAAAAAAATGGGCAAAGGACATGAAGAGACACTTATCAAAAGAAGACATACACACGGCCAAAAACATATGAAGAAATGTTCTATGTCACTAATCATTAGAGAAATGCAAATCAAAACCACACTGAGATATCATCTCGCACCAGTCAGAATGGCCATTTTTATAAAGTGAAAAAAATGGCCTTTAAGCCCCTATGCTTAGGCCTGCTCACAGACTGTGGAGGGTCCTTTCATTTTCAAGAAAACCCTTCATTTTTTCCTTGCTTTGTTTGTGTGTTTTGTCCAATTCTTTGTTCAAGATGCCAAGAACTTGGACACCCTCCACCGTTAACATATTTGGTGAGCCAGCCAGGAGAAAGAGTCAGGCAGGTTCACTATGGCTACTCAGGGAGCGAGAACCCAGAAGCCTGGTATACTGGTGAAAGGGTAAATAAAATTTTTCATGGTTTGAATCTCCTGGAAACATCAGAGAAAGACTGTCCTTTCCATCTACACTACAACAAAACTTTGGGACCTTGAACTTTGGGTTCATGGTCTCACAACTGAGAAGAATCCCTCCACACTTCTGGAACTATGCACCCACTGGAACCCTTGAGCCACGATCAAGCTTCAGATGATCATGCAACAAAGGCTACAGCCAGTTCCAGATGAAGACACCACGTCTGGTCATGAAGAAACTACCCTGGCTCCACTTGATAGAGCAGGGCAAGAGTTCCGTGATCCCCGATAGGTAAAGACTACTCTCCAAGTCAGTATGAACAGTTACAGAAAAAAAGACCATCAGTGTCTCTGTCTCTCATGAAGATTATGAGGATCACATCTTTAAGTGGGGAGATGAGGCAGGAAAATGGAGTCTGGAAGCAGGGAAAATAAGACCGATTCACACTTCAGCTATAACAGGAAATGCCCTCTCCAAAGGACATAGATCAAGTAAAAGACTTTGTAACTTTACTTCATTCTCTTTATTTACATAGAGTGTACCCTAAGTAGAGGGTATTTAAACTCACAAAAACTTTGTAACAGGGCCTTTGATCCCCTATGCTCAGGCCCACACTGGGGAGTCTACTTTCATTTTCAATAAAACCCTTCATTCCTTCAAAAAACAACCAAAAAATAAAAACAAAATAAAAAGTCAAAAGATAACAGATGCGAGAGGTAACAGAGAAAAGGGAATGCTAATACACTGCTTGTGGCGATGTAAATTGGTTCAGCCACCATGGAAAGCAGTCTGGAGATTTCTCAAAGACCTTAAGACAGAACAGCTTACCATTCAATCCAGTAATGCCATTGTTGGATATATATTCAAAGAAATATAAACTGCTCATTTATGTGAACAATTTATATATATTCACATTTATAAAGTGCATATATATAAATTAGGCACATAAATTTATATACATTTATAATGTGCACATATGTTCATTGTAGCACTTTCCACAATAGCAAAGACATGAAATCAACCTGGGCGCCCCATCAACAGTGGACTGGATAAAGAAAATGTGGTACATGTACAATCTGGAATACAATGCAGCCATAAAGAAGAATACAATCATATCTTTTGCAGCAATATGGATGCAGCTAGAGGCCATTATCCTAAGCAAATTAATGCAGGAACAGAAAGTCAAACAGTATGTGTTCTCACTTATAAATGGGAGCTAAACACTGAGTACACATGGATACAAAAAAGAAGACAACAAACACCAGGGCCTACTTGAGGGTGGAGGTTAGGAGGTGAAGATTAAAAAACTACCTACTATGATCACTGCCTGGGTGACAAAATCATTTGTACAACAAATCCCAGTGACATACAACTTACCCATGTAATATACCTGCACATGTACCCACTGAATCTAAAATAAAAGTTGGAAGGAAAAACAAACAAAGAGCTAATTTGTACTATATTTTAAAAATCAGAGGGAACAGAAAAGCTTAATTATAAGTGGCCAGTTTTTCAGCTCTATATTCTTATGCTTGTTATGAGATCAATACAAATTATTTCCTGATTTTTCTAGTTCTAGACATGCTAAGAAAACAACTGCCCTAACCTAGTATGCTAACATTAATAAATTATAATTATGTTCTCAATACTGTAATAAAAGTAAACAGTAGCCAGAAAAAAAGAAATTTCTTTCATAGATATAGGTACAATGGAACCACATAATATTTCCCTAGGAATGATGTTTTTTGACATGAAGTCAGCTGGCTAAACAACAACAACAACAAAAAAGGCTGACCACCACGCAGTTTTCATCAATAACCAGTACATTCTACAATGATAACACATAACAAAAATACCTTTGTTACACAGGTAGCTTCTATGTGTTTCAACGTCAGTCTCTGCCAAAGCCAGTAAGTATGCAATTTGTCTTTAGTTCTTCCCTGGCTTGGGTAATATTTGCCTTCAAATACTCAATGACCATCTCCCCTCATTAATCCCTCAACACTCTTAAAAAGCAAAAAACATCTGACTTTTGGTCACTCATTTCTAAGAATTATAATGCAGCTGATATTCATTCATACTAAATAAGCTCAGTGGGTATTTCTATTTTAACTGTCTTTATAACTAACTGAAAAATAGTCTTTTTTGTTGTTGTTGTTGTTAGAAAGTTTGAGAATCAGTAAGAAGGCAGAGGTAGTGGGATGGGGTGGGGGGCATATGAGGCCTATTCCCTGACCCTAAAGACAAATGTCTATTAGGGTGACTTGTGACATTATAGGTGACAAGCAGTAGAAGTAGTCCATGGTCTGTCTTGCAGAATTCCAGTCTTCAGGCATAGAAAGTGTTCCTTTCTTTTCTCATGGCCTTCTTCAAATCAACCAGCAGCCCCTTACTGTTCACTGTGGGCTGGACCCTTTTGCCCACCTCTCTATACCAGCCCCACTCAGTCTCACCCTCCACCTCTCCACACCACCCCACTCAGTCTCACCCTCCACCTCTCCACACCAGCCCCACTCAGTCTCACCCTCCACCTCTCCACACCAACCCCACTCAGTCTCACCCTCCACCTCTCCACACCAACTCTACTCAGTCTCACCCTCCTTCTTCTTTCTGCTTGAACATTCGTAGAGGCTTAAGAATATTTTGATTTCTAGCACAAGTGATATGCTTGATAAACATTAGAAATATTTGAAACTATAGCCAAAGCCACTCCCCCTCCCCTTTCATCTAGATGTTTTGAAACACATCCCTATGGGCATCCTTATTATTTTTCTGAGTTTACAAAGTCTCTAACATAGAGTTTTCTCACTGGAATGACCTTCTTCAGTAAGTGCTATTATGATGCAACAAAAACACCTAGTCTAGTTAAAATTAGCAAAACTTTATAGATTTTACAGATGGGCTAAAAGGAGAAAAAAATCAGTTGATGAATATTTTACTTTATTTTTTATTATCTGATGTAGTTGTTGTCAACAGTGGCGTATACTTATAGCCTTGTACATAATAGATTCTAAATAAATACACATTGAATGCAAGCATAGGAGTTTGCTCAGTGGCAGGACACTAAGAATTTAATCTGTATACAATCTTTTCCACTGAAAAGTGTCATCTGGGTGCCTGATGGGACCCTTTCCAGCTCTGCCTGCCAGCCCATAATTGGCACACATGGTCAGCAGAGAACCATCTTCTTTTTAAAATTTTTTTTAAATTTTATTTTATTTTTTGAGACAGAGTCTCACTCTGTCACCCAGGCTGGAGTGCAGTAGTGCAATCATAGCTCACTGCAGCCTCAACTTCCTGGGCTCAAGTGATCCTCCTACCTCATCCTCCCAAGTAGCTAGGATACAGGCACACAATACCACACCTAGCTAATTTTTGTATTTTTTGTAGAGATGGGCTTTCACCATGTTGGCCAGGCTGCTCTCGAGCCTTTGGGCTCAAGCGATCTTCCCACCTTGGCCTCCCAAAGTGCAGAGATTATAGGCATGAGCCATTGTGCCCAGCCTAGACAGCTATCTTCTAACAAGGGCAAGAAACCCTGTTGGCTTCAGGTTGTTCTTAAATCCTGATTCTGCCTTACCCTCAGCTTGACTTTGACCCCTACCAAGGTCTCAGCTCAGTTAGTTTTAGGCCGAGTTCCTCACCGGGTCCTCCATGGACTCCCTGTTATGGTCTCTGAGTCTATAGGTAATGACCTCTCTTCTTATTTCCTGGTCTAAACAGAGCTGTCTGAATGGCTGTCCAAAATAAAATTATAGGCTTGCAGAACTCATCCAAAGCAATGGCTCATTTCTCTTAGAGTACCCTATTTATTCATTTTCTTCTATTTAAATTAAGGTAGGAATGAAAGATGAAGATTTTGGAAAATTTGGGAACATGGAATGCAGAATGATCAGGTAGAGAAGATCATTCACAGATTGAGATGCTGTAGTCATAAACAAATCTTTAAGGAAAACCAAATGTTATCATTGTGTGTAGGTGAGTGTCAAATACAAATGTTAAAAAATTGCAAATAAGTGGCACAGCACTAGTTTACTGTACGGAAATACACCCTTCCTGCTGCCTCCTCGCAGGCGCACACTCAATGTTCTTAACACTCACACAAGAACAAGTGCTAATTAGATTCAGAGACAGCAGGGGTGGGGAAAACTGTCAGGTCTTTACATATTCTACCCTTTCTACTTTTGCCTTTTTAATTTTTAAGAGCCTTCAAAAGGTTAACATTCAACACTAGGGTAAAGTGAAGCCCAGCCATCAGACCTTCATAGCCAAGGAAAAAGTTAGCAAAGCATGACAACCTTGACTACAGCAAATAGTATGCAAATGCTTTGGTTTTGGTATATACCAGGTGGTCCTGGCAAGAGACATTTAATGCCATGTACTTCATCATTAAGACTTAATGATCTCTCATGGCATTTCTTGGCCTGGTGAATTCAATCTCATACTGAAGCCCTGCTTTTCTCAAAATATAAAACCTGTTGGGCATTTTTAAGAACTATTCTGCTTTCCATGCCAACAGAATTTGCTGAGGTGGTAAGGGTACCAGGAAAAGGGAGGGTAGAAAAGCCATTCCTACCACGACCGTGGGTAGAAGCAAACGGGGTTTTAATATGACCCAGATTCTAAAGATTGTTGGAAGCACCTGCGGCAGCTACACACAAAATAATTTAGCATGATGAATTCTTTTCTGAAGACAGGGATGCTAGCTGAATTAGTGATGGACTGGTTACGATGGAATAGTCCCTGTGGAGAGGTATTTCCAGCATCAAATCTTGGCAGCTGATTTTCCCATTTTCTTTGTTGCTACAAGTCACATTATACTGTTGTCCATCATTTCTTCCAAGATGCTCCCTACAATTGTTGGTTTACCATCTTAGGCTACAACAGTGTTTATGAATCCATCCCCTACTGATATTTACTCTGAGTTTTTCCAACCATTTCCCCAAGGCACCTGGAGTTCCTGTAAAACGTATGTCAGAACACCCAGCGATAACAATCTTCCTTTGCTTCCAGCAGGCCTGGCACTGTCACTTACATACTTTTGGACAGTCACTATGGTTCAAAACTATTCCTAAGAATACAAAATAATGACATAAGGAAAGGCATAGAGAAATAAGCAATCTGTACTGCACACACACAACTCAGGATCAGGTGACACATCACTCAGTAGCTGAGGGTATTTGTGGTTTTGTGCTTTGAGGCTTACCATGTGACAGAACCTTCCAGGTTGCTGCACTGGCTTCAATAAGCTCAGAGTATGAAAAAAGCACTTGGATCATTGAAAACTTCACACGTGAAGTAACTGTAATGTGCTCTTTTATGATAATATATTTATGTATGTGTATATGTATATATACATCCACACATATACATTTTTTGAAGAAATATTTCAGTGATAAATAGCATTGCAACAAATCAGTGCTATGGGGTATGTAGGAAGATGTAGGTAGATACATAAGCTGGCATGGATTCTCGGTGTAAACATCTGGAGTGAAGGGACTGCATCCGATTCTTCCTAACATCTTCAGCACCTAGCACAGTCTTGGTACATCACAGAAGCTCAGGAATTGTCTAGCTACTAAATGAATGAATGCATGATTGCCATTGCCACTGTGGCTGTGTCAAAGTCACAGAATGACTGCAGTGGTATATAAGCCCGCAAGAATATATAGAAGCCTGATAACTGCTCTCCTGGAACTTACGGGGGCAAGTTAGAAAGAAAGCAGGAACTTTGGGGTAGGAGAAAAGAATACCATTGGATTTCACTTTTTGAAACATTCTTTTAATTTCAGGTTGTGAAGGCTCTTACTATGTAAGGAACAAATTAAGAATACTAAATATCAGTAGGTAAAGCTTTCTAATTAACCTTAGGGCACAGTTGATCTGATATATATTTATATCATGTAGCACTGATATTGAGCTGCATGGTAATTAGAAACACAGAAACAATTCATGCAATGACTGTAATTAATTAGGAGTTTCTATAATCGAACATAGGCAAGTTGATAATTTCCTCCTTTGTGTTAGCTCTCCATTTTCTTTAACTGTGTAAATCTGTTTGTTTCCCAATTTACACCCTGAAATTCTTAATCCTGAAAAGACTAGAGTCCTGGATGCCATTCCAACAATTTCCCCTGCCTCTGCTTCCTGTGGCTCCCTCCTTCTCCCTACACCCCTCCAACTCATCTCCCTCTGTGTCCCATCTGAAAATTCCCTTAGCAGTGTCAGTCTTGGGAGGCCTGTGAGGTTGAGAGCTTCAGGCAGCACACACTTTGAGACATGAAGTTTTATGTGTTTGGCTGTGGGTGCCATGGCTTGGTCACCAGGCAATGCTGAGAATCATACAGAGGGGAGAGGAGAGAACACTATGTGAAGAGATTTTAGATTAACCCAGGGTCTTGGGCTGAGTTAGGGTAAGTAGGGTGACAGCCAGACCTTCCTTGGTGTCTTCCAGAGCCTCTATTATCCTCTATTATATTGCTGTAACTCTTTGACGTTTAGGAATTTTTCAATGTCGTTTGGGAATTTTTTCTACTACATGACTGCACCCCGAGACCTGACGCAGTGTAATGTTCTAGCTGTGTGGTCATGCGAGGTAGCTTAACAGAACCCTGGTTTTCAGAAACACACTTTATACCCCATTTTTTGACTTATTCTGACATGTCTTCACATAATTTTTTGAGATGAAGATGTCTAATAAAGATAGAACTTGAGGTTAGGCATCTGCAAGAGACATGTTTTCAATGAAGGAAAGTGCCTGAGAGGAATCAGCAGTGTTTGAGAGGGTGGCAGTTTACAGCAGAGACAGCCCTGGAATGAAAGTTGAAGCCTGCATTTCAGCCTAGCGTGGCCCGTACTTCTCTGTGTGATGCCAGGAAAGTCATTTAATCTTTCTACACATTAGTGTCTTCATCTTCAAAATGAAAAAAATCAGACTAAATTATTTCTAGCTGTACTTTTTTTCCTTTGGCTTATATAATTTACTTCAGTTCTAGTTTACAAGTGGCCACAAATCAATTTGAGAAAAAATGGAAAGTTAAGTTCAAATATTTTTATATTATTTTATAAAAGTTTAGCTTCTCTCCAAATTGGTTCGCTACGATTTTAAAGTTAAAAAATTCTTTTTGAAAGGTGGCTTAATATCATGGAAAAACCATTTTACCGGGAATTAGAAGACTGACTTTTGATCCTCGTTCTGGCACTAAGTGGTGAAGTGGTTTTGGCCAAAATGACTTCTCTTAGTTTTCTTCACCTAAAAAAATGAGGGGGACAGTTGACAGAAATGCAATTCAAGTACACTATGTGGTTCTGATGATTGATAATATTTTATATAGTTATTATAATGTGAAATCTGAATACTAGTCTAACTAAAATTCTACTATGAATTTACTGGGGGAAGTGCACCTCAAGCATTGAGATATGGAGTAGGAATAGGGAGATATAAAGTGTGTATCATACGTAGGGATGGGAAAGTGAAAGAGCGCTCAATCCTGAATGTCTATGGTTGAAGTAAAAAGATAATGTCTAAAATGGATAGAAGAAAGAAACATAAGTATGCTATTTAGAAATATGCGGGCAAGAAATAAATCAACAAAAAGAGTTGAAACTGTTTGCATCTGAGCTATTTTTCATAATGTCTTATAAATTTAATATTAAAAACTATGTCCATTCATCATTAAGATAGAGCTTTAAGTGCCTCCCTTTCTCCCTTACTGGTTAGTCTGTATACCTGTCTGTAGTTTATTTAACAAGCCCTGGCTATGAATCAGGCACTCTGCTAGATGCTGAAGATACAAAGCCCAAAGAGACCTGGTTCCGCACTTCATGGAGTTTTCAGCCGGAACTGGGAGGGGGATCTATATTCAATAATTAGTGCAGAAAGCAAGTGGGATCCCCAGCCAGGGGTCAGCACAATAGGTAGTGAAGCAAACCGGAAGAGGTCCTATCCCAGAGGCTAGGGGTCAGGAGTAGAGTCAGAGAAAGCTTCCTGGAAGAAGTAATGTTCAAGAGAAATCGTGAAGAATGAGTAAGAATTAGTGCCGGAGGCTGGAGATTTCAGGCAGAAGGCACAGCAGGGGGGTGCTGAGTTGGAAGTGATGAAGTGATAGCTTATTAATCCATAAAGAGCCCCTTGTCTGTGATCTTACAGCTCTTGTTACAGCACCCAGAATAACCTTCATGCCTGATACACATTCATTGAGGTTTATGATAATAAAATACCTCACCTAAAACCCACCCATTGCCAAATAAAAGCTGAATAAACCAATCAGAGCACACAAAGATTTATGTGAAAATCCCAATAACCAGAGAAGTTAGAATTTATCACTTCTAAATGTATTCTTCCTTATTAAGAACATCAGGGAGGAATGTGTTTACCACTATGGTATCGATTCACCAGTAATTGGTATGTACATTTATAAGAAAAACAAATTAACAATCCAACTCAATCTTTAAGTATGACTGCATACTTAGAATTTTTATTATGTCAAACTCTTCCTCCCTGTCGTCTTCCCCCACAATCACGCCATGTGGTAACAGTACATGATAATGCAGTTGTTGTTATTGTGTTTGCCTCTCTCTTTTTAAAGACAATCTCAGTTTTAAAAGTAATTTAACTGCAACAATCCTGAAATTGCAAAGAAGTAGTATCATGCATGGCAGCAGGCTGGAAACTGGGTGACTTGAGTTTTAGTTCTAGTTCTACCACTCACGAGCTATGAAACCTCATATAAGATTCAAACACTCAAAATCTTGGTGTTCTATTCTCTTAAATGGTAATAAGCACATTCACCCTCATGGAGTGGTGAGGTTTAAATAAGAAACAAACCACTGTGTGACTCTAAAAAAAAGAATCCTTAATCTCTTTGAGTTTCCACTTTCTGCATCTGCAGAATGAAGGGGGTTGCATACAGACATGACCCCTTATGACATTTCCAGCTTGAAACCTGTTTTTATCTATGTAAAGATGGTTTGAAAAAATGTAATATATAATGCAAATATATGATATATTAAATAATTATTGACGAATAACTATTCTGAATATTGAATGATTATGTAATATTCAATTAATATTCAATATTCTGAATACTGAAGAATAATTATTCTGAATATTGAAGAATTATTATTCTGAATATTAAAGAATGAATGCAAATATATGGTGCATTAAATAATTATTTTAAATAAAACAGAAGAAAGGGAGAACTCTATTTTTTTACTCTAAATTTTTGTAACTTCCTACCAAATCTGTGACTATTTTATTTGTTAATGTACTTTACAACTACCAATCACCTGAAACAATGGAAGTGAATGAAGTTGCCTGAAATGAGAATTTAGAGTGAAAAAGGCTCAGGGGAGAAATGAATTAGTGAAAGTGACTGAGAAGAAGCAGAGAAGAGGGAAGCTGGGAGGAGATTGGTATTATCATGGAAGCCATGAGAAGATTGGGTTTCAATGAAGAGGGAGTGTGTTGAGTTAATGCAACTCAGGGCTAAGTAAGATAATGAGTGAAAAGGTCCCTCTGAATTTAGAGCATGAAAATCACTCGTGACTTCAGCAGGAGCAATTTTTAGATGGAGGAGGCAGAGCCCTGTTGGAATGAGAGGAGAGTGAATGGAAGTCAAAAGCAGTCAGTGCATGTAGATAATCCCTCTATGAGGCTTTATTATACAAGGGAATAGAGCTACATGAATTAGAGTAATAGGAAGTAAGATCTATGGGGTTCACAAAATATTAGAGCATGTTTAAATGCTGATGGGAGGAATCCAGAAGGGAGAGTGAATGAGATCCCGGAGAAAAAGGTGTCAAAGGACAGAGCGAAGTGCCTGAGCAGGAGAGTGGAAAGACAGATCTGTCACAAGAGACAGGAGAGGCTAGTACAGCTGCAGATGGGCTTGCAGAACTGAGCTTGGGAAGTCAAAGGAGCTCCCTTCTGGTAACTTCTATTTTCTTTAAGAAGCATAAGACTGGAATATTGTCTGAGAATCTAGGTGACAGTACAGTAGTGTGAAGTTTGAAGAAAATGGAGACTGCACAAAAGTCGTTATGGAGATTGGGCTTAAGAAACTTTTTTTTTTTTTTAGCTCAGAAGAATTTTTAAATTTCTAAACATATTCCTTTAAATGAAAATTTTGAGGGGCATAACCATCTATTTGGAAATTATTAAGTGCTAGATCGATGTGGAAAAAAACAGTAAGGAGGCTAGATCAGTGAAACCTAAAGCCACATTTTGGACAAATTGCAAGTATTTGAACATGAGGAAAGCCATCCTGCACATGATACCTCCCAGAAGTTGTTCCTGAATTTCCCAAACAAAAGATGCTTTCATTCCTTTGGGTGCTCAGAGCTCTCTGTTTTTTTCCATATTGTCCGTTGTGCTGCGTCAGTCTTAACAATCCAAGTATGCTTTCTCCACCTGCTAACCTGTAGGTACCTTAAAAGCCAAAGCCCATAGTCCATAGCTGAATTACACAGTGTGTCTTTCAAGAAATGCTACCTTTGAAATGGTTATATAAATCATATGTCAAAGAAGAAATGTTATCTGATTTATACAAATTGGCTTTATGAACACTGAGGAAGACTCTCACGGCATAAAGTGAGGCATCTTTGTAAGAACAAAGGGTTTCACTGAGTACACATAGGCACAAAGAAAGGAACCATAGACGATGGAACCTACCTAGAGTGGAAGGTGGGAAGAGGGTGAGGATCAAAGGCTGTCTATTGGGTACTATGCTCACTACCCGAGTGACAAAATAATCTGTAAACCAAATCCCAGTGACATGCAATTTACCCATGTAACTAACCTGCACATGTATTCCTGGAACCTAAAATTGGAGGGGGAAAAAAAGGACAAAGTGTTTCCAAAAACACCAGGCTAACAAATGGGTGGGCCATGCTTGGAAGAGACGTGCTCTTTATGTGGGTCACATTACTACTCTATTTTATAATTTCAAGAGAGCCCTGTGTAGCCTAGGGAAGAATAGTCAAGGAAATGAAACAACTCCCTCCCCCTGCTCCTATTCTTCTTAGATACAAAAGACAGATAATCATCTAGAGTATTTCTCAATATGAACAAAATGGAAAAGTGACCTTTGAATCTGTGACAGTCTATTCACGTCAGTGTTTTTAGCAGGAGAGAAGCAATGTCCAGGCTTAGGGAATACCCACAGGAGCCAACTTCTGCTCTGCCTCATGTTACATAGACCATAAATAAAGAGAAATAGTTTAACAGGCAGCCAGACCCGAATAGCTCATAGGCATCTCCTGGGAGTGATAAAATTCTCCTGCTGGTAGACTTACAGAAACCAAGATGCAATGAAATTTTTAAGGATATTCTCCTTGCTTAATAAACCTGAATGTTTTAAACCTGAAAGATGGCTAGACTAAGAGGGAAAATAAATCAATCTAGCAAGAAAAAGCAATCATTCAGAGTATTGGTAGATTAGCTGAAATATACAGGAGATCAAATTCGGTGATTTAAAAATCGTATGGTTGCTACTTAAAATGCCTAGTTCTAGCTTTTTGCCCATTTTAAAACACACTAAAAAGTTTTACCTAGTAATTTAGTTGCTTAATGCTAAAACTGGGGCTTCTATCCAATTTCTGACTTGTTTATGTTCAAAACAGAACATACATTTCAAAGTCTGAAGCTTTTTACAGATTTATCTTGTTTGATGGCAATTAACAACAAAAAGCACTTTACTTTATCAGATAATAAGTCAATTCAGCTGTTCATCCTGATGTAAAAAAATCTTAGAGGCTTTTTTGGAAAGTGATATTTCCAATTTATTAAAGCAAAGCACCCAAACTATTGTTTTGTTCTATGTTAAAAGAATAACACAGGAACAGAGAGGACAAGATAAACAAAAACAGGTAAAAGGGAAGAAGACCATGGAACCAGTCTGAGAAGTCCTCCTATCCTGTCCTGATTTCTGATAAACATTGGGCTTATGACAACTTGCTAAGACTACAAAGCACACATTCTATTCTAAATAACCATTGTTTTGCTCCTCCTTTTAAAATCTTCAAGCCCGTAGGTACCCTGAATGAAGACAAAGGATGAGGAGGACTGGCAGGAGAGTTACATTGCCTGTGGGCAAGATATGGATAGCAGGGCTGGAGTGTTTTCTGGGAGAAAGAATATCCTAGGGAAAACAGAGTGAGAATTGAAGTGCTTAGAACAAACAGGTAATCTTAAAAATAATACAAAACAAATTAAAAACTAAAATATTAATTTTATGACAACTAATTAGTTTCCAAAGCATTTAGAGAGTTGGTTTTTAAGAAAATTGCAATGCTAGTCCCAGTCAGGTAGATTATTTCACTTTGAAGTTGCTTCAGAAATTTAATGCATGGGTAACTTGCCTAGGGTCATATGTAGCATGTCTGGAGTTCTTTGGAATTCTGACTCTCCTTATGTGTACTGGCTCAGCTTTTTGGCAAGCAGTTATTATAATGTCTATGACTGGTGAGGGGCCAGTACTGCTGAGGTGCTCATTATTAGTTTTAAGACGGCTGGTCTGCTCTTATTTATTAAAAGACACCATGGGAATGATGTCTCCCTTGACAACCAGAGGATCTTAGGTAGGGAGGCAGCTGTGCTACTTTGTATTCATACTGTGTGGTATTCTTGAATGCATTATAAATTTATAATGCAAAGAAGATTTTTATGAAAAAAAAAAAAAAAAAAAAAAAAAACAGTATGTGGGAGAAGTGGAAAACCTTTCCTTGGTATGCACATGTTTCATATGACCAAATATTATATTTCTAAAATATCAGGAAGATTCTAAAAATCTATCTTCTAAATAAAATAAAACAAATGGAAATCAAACAACCAGTTGGTCACATGTCCTGCTGTGCCTGTAATAGTTCTGGTTAATGCCTGTTGGTCTCAGCATAATTATTAAAATGACTCCTTTCAGTCTCATCAGCAGAATTATATGATCACCCTATAAAAACTGAACATGGAGACATAAACCAATCTCTTAGAGGAGTTAATTACTCCATTTGGGTATTGAATTAAGCACTGTTTCTTGGCAGCAATCACCAAGGGCAACAATGAGTTACTCACATCTCACCATTTGATAGAAGCATACATACTTGCCTATAAAATATGTTTAAGACCAACATAACAGCACTTTTTAAAATGCAGAATCTTTTGAATTTTGAAATAAAAAGTCCAAACTTTTGTGCGAGCATGGTGGCTGATGCCTGTAATCCCAGCACTTTGGAAGGCCAAGGTGGGTGGATCTCCTGAGATCAGGAGTTCAAGACAAGCCTGACCAACAAGATGAAACTCTGTCTCAAATACAAAGATTAGCTGGGTGTGGTGGCAGTTGCCTGTGATCCCAGACTCAGGAGGCTGAGACAGGAGAATTGCTTGAAGCCAGGAGGCGAAGGTTGCAGTGAGCCGAGATCGCGCTGCTGCACTCCAGCCTGGGCAATGGAGAGAGACTCTGTCTCAAAAAAAAAAAGTCCAAACTTTTGAATTTTGTCTTGAAAAGTAACGTAAATTTTCTGGGATCTGGCTTTCACAGTGATTCTTTATTAAAAGTTAGAGCATTATACACAATTTAAGGTACTTCTATAGTCTCTAAGTGACGGTGGTCCTGGCAGCTGGGACCACTTAGCCCCAAACGCTGCTCAGCCTCAAGTTAATTCTGCTGTGTTGGTCTACTCTCTTCTCATACACTTTTTGTCTGAACTGCCTTTTCTCTTGGGAACAAACACTCCACCTTGCATTTCCCTTCTAGTGACTGGGTCCCAACTTGGTTCCCTATTGCATGAATCTATACTTTGGTTCCCTGCCTTTTCCTTTCTCTATTTAGGGGCCCGTTTGTGTGATCCTGAACCTTTCTGACCTGGATTCCTGCCATTGCCAGTCACCACACTCCTCACTCTCCATTTTGCTATCAAGCACTTTTCATCTCTAAATAGCTGCCATTTAGCTACAATGCCTGGTGCGTAGTAGATCCTCAATAAATAGATGTCAAATGAATCAATAATGAATGAGGACTGAAGCTTGCTTCTTATTGACTGGAGCTGGGTTTCCTTCCAAGTGCCATTTCCATCCTGGCTCCTTCCACTATTAATGGGGCTTAGGGAGCTAATGCTGTTTGCATATGTTAGTCTTGGATGAATTAACACAGGCACAGAGCTTAATGAACGCCAGGGTAGTTGGTTGGTCTGTCCCTAATGGGGCAGCTGCCTAGGGCTGTATAGGGTAGGTCTCAGCTGAGGCACTGTGAGTGGGGCTGAAAGTCACAATGCTCACATCACCAACACCAGGCTCTGAGGAGGGAAGCCGAAAGAAAGCAGCTCTTTCTACTTTCTAACCGGTTTGCCCAGAGAGATCCCACTTTATAATCCATCCTCTCAGTGGGAGAGCCTTTTTCTAATTTCATACAGTGGCTCATTTGTGTTGGAAGAGGTCCTAGTAGGGCTAACACTCCCACAGAGAAACATTGTAAGTGAGTTTTGGCAAGTGCAGCTCATAAGGAGCAAGCATCTGTGAAGGAGTGAATCTGCTATCTCCTTTCTTCTTATTATAGGTAAAACCCAGTATCTTTCTCCTGCTAAGTTCATACAGACAGACTTCGTCAGAATTTAAGGGCAACAACTTTAGCATGGTAGCTGACTACCCAGATTTTTAATTTTAATTGTGCCATTATATTAAAGCAATTTTTCCCAGGGAAGCAAGGTGAACTCTCTCAGCTTGGAATAACCCTTGGCTCTTTCAGAGGCTTTCCTCATACGAGCCTCTAATCTACATGTGAGACCCAGGTATCTCGTACCCAAGAAAAACGGAGTGTAGAGAGGTAGTCTGCCTTGCCCATATGCACTTCTCTAGGAGGATTAAATATATATTTTGTCTAGTCTTAGCAGGTACATGTACAGCAGTTCCTCGAATAACATCATTTTGTTCAAGGCCATTTCATTATAAAGTCAATGAGAAAAAATACAGATTCCCGGCCAGGGCCACTGTATGTGAGGGGTCTGCACGTTCTCCCCACGTCTGTATGTGTCTCCTCTATCTACTTTAGTTTCCTCCCACATCCCAAAGCTGTGTACTTTAGGTTAACTGTGTCTACAGGGTCCCAGTGTGAGTGAGTGCAGGTATGCGAGTGAGCCCTACGATGGTGGGTGGCCTCTTGTGCAAGGTGGGTTCCCCTCAGCCACCAGTATAGGCTCTGGCTAACTGCAGCCCTGAACTGGAGTAACTGGGTAAATCCTTATCTTACTTGTTTTTATTAATCTTTCTTAAATGTATGTATAGCTTACACTGACTTCAATGTTTACTATTAGGAGTGTTTGGGTCTCTATTTAGAAGGTAGGTGATGTTTTTGTGACCAGAAATACACTATAGGAAATTAACTGTCATTTATTTCAATTAGCCTATGGTAAAACTGATTTCATTATCTATTGTTTCATTTAAAGTTATAGTTTCCAAGCACTTGATGACTGTGTTAAGTGAGGACTCACAGTATTACTGCTACTCAAAAATTTCATCTAACATGGTTAAAAGCACTGACATTGGCACCAGTTTCCTTGAATTAAAATCCTGTCTCTTGACATTTATTAACTGTGTAAGGCACTTCATCCATAAAACAAGGATAGACATGGCACCTACCTCATAGGGTCATTGTGGGGGTTAAAGAGGTTCAATTCACATTACTACCTAAGATAGTGCCTGGCCATACTAAGTGCAATATGCATTAGCTATTATTACTATTATTTTATGAGAGTGAAAAAGGTTCTAGTTAGTACAAAACATTAATTTTTCAGTAGAGATACGCCAGGTATGTATCACGATAATATTAGCATTGGGAAAAAATAACCCCTGATTTTCATCAAGGATATTTTCTGAAGTTTGAGTTCTATGAGAATTCTACACTCTGTCCAGTTCTTATAATAACACTCATGATCTGCTGTTCATTCATGACCTCACTCAGGAAGTTCAGTTTTGCTACAAATATTACAAATACCAAACTGATGTTTCCTAACTCAGTGTTCTGCCCAGATTGCGGCAGGCCTTATGGCTCTGGCAGCTGAAATTAGAACTTGATTACTTCTGAACTCCTGAAAACATGTTTGCTCCAGTTGCAAAAGAGGTGGCATGAGGGCGACTCAAAACATTTCCAGTATCATGACTGTTCCAAGAAAGACTTGAGAGAAATGGATACCTTACAAAAAATCAGAATTTTTGTGCTGAAGTGCCAAGGAAAAGGCAATTCTCTGTCTACAAGCTCCAGTTTAGGATTTGCACTTCAATCTATTATACTTGCTCACTTGTCAAATTAAAAATCTTTTTTTTTTTTTTAAATCACCTAATATCAGATGTGACTTTTCCATTTACTTTTATTTTTCTAAGTGTACCTGAAAGAAGAAAGCTATTTCCAAGAAGGCAAAGAAGAGAATGTATTCAATTTTTCTTCTCACTAAAGCTTCTTATCAAATTTTCCTGATTTTTATGTGTAGGATTGAACAATGGAACCTAATCTGAGTCATTCATTCATTCATGGGTTCATTCAGGGGGGTAATGATGACAAGTGACTACCATGTGCCTGTACCCTCATGTTTACAGCCTAGGCATTTTACATATATTACTTCTGATATTCATAATTCTCCATATTAGGTATTATTTCTACTTTGCAGGACAGGAAACTTACTAAGGCTTAGAGATGTACTGCAACATACTCATTGTCACATAGTTATTTATTGGAGGAGCTAAGATTCAAATCTCAGTCTATCTCCTTCCAAAAGCCAAGTTTATTCGATTTTTTTTTTAACTACATTACACTGGCTGTAAACAATGAATATACATTGTCTCTCTTGATAGTAGAGAATTCAGTGTTTTATAAAGCATATAATGGTTTAGGAAAGCAAGAAATATGCCTGAAAGGCAAGCATTTTTCCTTTTTAATATACATCAGATTTATAGAAACGAGTTCGTCAGCAAATAGGACACTACATTAAAGGGCTAGCATATCTTTCAGAAGGTTAGTAAAACCATATTTATGTATGGTCTGAACTGCATCATATCGGACAATCCTGAACATGTTCTGCAGACTCAGTGCTTGCCCTGGTGGCTCATGTCTGAGAATGCCACTGATTGGCCACAGGACATTGGGTATATTATGCTATCTGTCTGAAATTCTGTTTCTTCATCTATAAAATGGGGTTATCATCATTGTATCACATGGGAAGCTACAAAGAGAAAATGGAGAGATATATGTAGAATGTTTAACAGCGATGCTCAGGCTTCGGTACCTTACCTTTTCCTGACGTATTACACACACAGCTTTCCTAACTATGGCAGCAAAGCACATCTCTGGTTATCATTTACATAGAAAAAACGAGCTCCAGTGGAAATGCCCCAGAATATGAAGATCACTGACTGTGATGGCCTGCCTGTGGTAAAACTCAGAAACCTTTGGGAGACATTTTCTAGTTGTGTCAGGTTTATGGTGACCGAAGAAGAGTTGGAATAGAAAATCCCTAAACTACAAGTAATCTTCTACTTATGCAAATTAGGTAAGGATAAACATTCACATTAACACACAAAGCATATATACAAACAAGATTTTCTTAAATACATTAGAACGTGTTCATTTAAAAGACTTATTTGAAAAAAAACAAGAATTTTTTAAAAGGTTGCTATTTGACATTGTCACTCTGATTGCATATATATTCATTTCATTCATGTGACAAATGCTTACTAAGTTCAGGGCACTGTGTTAGCATTGGACATATGGTGATACACAAAACAGCAATTTTTTTTCCCTTCAAAATCAGTTTTGAATCCATGAGTAGAATAAGTCACATTATTTACTGATGAATATACATCACTAAAAGAATTAAAGTCTGGGCCAGGTGTGGTGACTCATACCTGTAATCCTAGCACTTTGGGAGGCTGAGGTGGGTGGATCACTCGAGGTCAGGAGTTTGAGACTAGACTGGCCAACGTGGTGAAACCCCATCTCTACTAAAAGTACAAAATTAGCCATGCATTGTGGTGTATGCCTGTAATCCCAGCTACTCGGGAGGCTGAGGCAGGAGAATCGACTGAACCCTGGAGGCGGAGGTTGCAGTGAGCCGAGATTGCACCACTGCACTCCAACCTGGGCGACAAAGTGAGACTCTATCTCAGAAAACAAAACAAAACAAAAAAAAAGGATTCAAGTCTGGCTAAAGTTTAAGCTCATCATAAAACCCAGATCCCACCAACTAGGAGGAAATATTAAACTATGCATGTCTTGGACAATCTACATAGTTAGCCGAGGAGAGCTTTCCTAACACAATAAAAATGCCTTTGGACTATGTCTGTAGCCCCCTCAGTAGAGTGTCTCACATTTCCTGAGTCTGATCACTGTTAATTATGATGATAAGAAAAAGATTTCCTTTTTTTAGAATTGGAAAAAATCCTACCCAAATAATTTTTGGAAGCTTGAGATTACATTATTTATCTGGTTCAGGTTTTAAAAATATTTCTAATTTTTTCTGCCAAAATCCAAGCCCTCTTTTCTCATACAGAACAACCTAAATTTCTAAAACAGTTCTTCCCTTGACATTACTTGGGAGGTGGGCATTATTTTACCAGAAAAGTAAACAAGGGAATAAAAACAAGGTGACTCAAAGGATGAGGAAGTATATTTTTCTAGAGAACAAAAGATCCTTTCACAGTACGTCAAAGACTTAACTGTGAACTTTCCTGAATGTAAACACTGTTCAAATGGCAAAAGGAATTTCATCTATGTCTATAAAAGGTCCTGCACAATAGCTCTTGCTTGAAGCTACTTTTGACGGACAGTAAAATAATCTTTTTTTCAAATAGACCTACGAAAACTTCTTCATCTTCTCAGGAGACATACAATTATAATTATTTTCATAACAGCAACAATAACACATGGAGCACAGTACTGCTAAAGGCAATTCACATCATAAATTATAAGCAGCATCATTTATGCTTATAGTCTTCAGGAATAAAGAAATGCTTTAAGAGTTTAAAATATTAGGCTGATCCCTTCCATTTAGCATAAGAGTTTTCTGGGCATGCTGGCTCACACGTGTAATCCCAGTATTTTGGGAGGCCAAGGTGGGTGGATCACCTGAGGTCAGTAGTAGAGGACCAGCCTGACCAACATGGTAAAACCTGTCTCTACTAAAAATACAAAAATTAGCTGGGTGTGGTGGGAGGTGCCTGTAATCGCAGATACTTTGGAGGCTGAGACAGGAGAATCGCTCAAGCCCGGGAGGTGGAGACTGAAGTGAGCTGAGTTTGCGCCTCTGCAATTTCAGCCTGGGCGAGGGAGCAAGACTCCATCTCAAACAAACAAACAAACAAAAACAACAGCTTATAGGGGCTGGGCTGGTGGCTCACAGGTGTAATCCCAGCACTTTGGTTGGGAGGCCAAGGTGGGCAGATTACATAAGGCCAGGAGTTTGATACCAGCCTGGCCAACATGGGGAAACCTTGTCTCTACTAAAAATACAAAAATTAGCCAGGCGTGGTGAGGTGTGCCTGTAATCCCAGCTATTTGGGAGGCTATGGCACGAGAATCCCTTGAACCCGGGAGGCGGAGGTTGCAGTGAGCTGACATCGTGCCACTGCACTCCAGCCTGGGTGACAGAGCGAGACTCCACCTCAAAAACAACAACAACAACAGCAACAACAACAACAAACATAGGCTAGTAGATTTCTTTAAACAGCTTTTGTTATGATTACAGAAAAGGAATATTAATATTTTAAACCAAAAGGAATTATGAGATATCAGTTAGCTAAAATATTTAACTTTTCCTACTTTAAAGTTTTACTCTTTATAAACTTCCTAGTTTTAATACGTTTAAAATGAACACCAGTAATTATTTAATTATAAGAATATGTCCTATATTAAAATGCAAAGGAATAAGTAGGTTTATTTGTTGCCTGACTATAATTCATAGATGAACAATAATAATATTAATAATACTATCTGTATTTCTGATGAAGCAGTTTTACTTTGTATTTCTTTGTGAATAATTTTGATTAGAGCAGATTTTTTCCATTAGTATTTTGAGTATTGCTAATTTTTGTTTAGTACTGTTAGTATTTATCATAAGTTTACTGTTTTTTCCTTTTATTTCCAAAGGTTTGTTGTTGGGGGCTGGGGGGAATGTTATTTTTTCTACTGAAATGCACTTCTAACTTTATAATATCTAACTTTATTAATGGTGAAACAGAATTCACTTCTAGTACAAAATGTAAGCCACAGGATTTCAGAGTTGGACGAAAATATGCTGGATACTTTAGGCCCACATTCAGCCTCACATCTGAGAAGGACAGCATTCCACCACCAGGGATAGCTTGCACAAGTTAGGTACAAATTTAAATGATCACTGCAACATGTGTTGTGCCTTTACAAAACTGGTTGGAACAGGAAATAATCTAATTCCTTGGACTGTTCTAATTTATATAAGTTATGAAGGTAGTATTAGCCCCTTCCCTTCAAAGAAGGGTCATTATACATGCTCAACAATTTTTCTAAAATTTAAAGTTTAATTCAGTAGCTCTTTATAAATTTTAAAATTAGTTTACCATACAATCTTTAATGTAATCTATAATAGATAATAAATAGGAGAAATCTATAATCCTTCTCATATTATTGTACAGATTTATTATTGTAAATAATGATAGTGTGTACTTATATGCTGCTTTAAGGTTCACAAAGTGCTTGAACATGTTATCTCATTTGGGTTTTACAACAATCCTGTGACATAGCTGCTAGTTAGCTCCGTTTTACAGACGGGGAAATGGAGCTTCAGAGAGGTTAAATGATCACCTAAGATCACTGTATAGAACTGGGAATCAAACTTGGTTTTGGCTACCTGGTTCACAGGTGCTTATTTCATAGCCACAAACTAACAAGATATAAACATGAACCTGGGTGGGACTGATCCCTATTTGATTCTTTGCCAACCTAGGCAATAGTGAGATAGTGAACAGTGAGCTCATTTACAGTTACAAAAGATTCAGACTGGAAAACACCAAAGGATCTTCCAGCTTTATCATCCATCTGAGGGACCCCCTAAAAGCTATGAATAGCCAAACTAATTATACATCCATTTACTGATTCACTGATTCATCAATAATTTATTGGACTCTGACCAGGTATCAGTCTCTTAGGCAGGTACTGGGGGTGCCAGCCTAAGTGGGATATACATTCTGCTCTGGAGGATCTTGCCCTTCTGATACATGTCAAAGTCAGAGATCACATCATGATCAAGGCATAGGGATGCCAAGGAGGGAGGGATGTGATCTGCTGAGGGCAGAAAGGCTGAAGCCAAGGAGGGTTTAGGGAGACATTATCGTGCAGCCTTAAAGAAAGAGACACAGAAATGGGTGTGGGCACTCCAGGCAGGGGCCAACGTGAGTGAAGGCATGGGGTCTGGGAATGCCTATTTAAGGGCTGTGTGGACATCGTTTTAGCTTCATTCTTCTCATTCTTACAACCAGAGGATTTTGCTTTGTCACTCATAAAATGCGTAATAAATATAAATAGTAACCAAAACAACATGGTACTGGTATGAAAACAGATACACAGACTAATGAAATAGGTAAGAGAGGCCAGAAATAAAACCACACGCTTACAGCCATCTTATCTTCGACAAAATCAACAAAAACAAGCAACGGGGAAAGGATTTAGGATGGCTTTGGCTATTCAGGCTCTCTTTTGGTTCCATATGAATTGTAAAATAGCTTTTCCTAATTCTGTGAAAAATGACATTGGTAGTTTGATAGGAACAGCATTGCATCTGTAAATTGCTTTGGGCAGTATCTCTTTTATTTTCCTCCTTTCCTTCCCTCTGATTTCAGGAGATTCCATTTAAAAAAATTATTTTAGAGTGGATATACAATAGAGTAGAAAGCAGAGGTAGACTGCCCATCTTTCTGGCATTTGTATTCCAAACCAGGAGTTGGCAAACGTTTTCTATAAGGAGCCAGGTAGTAAATATTTTAGGTTTTAGAGGTCACATGGTCTTTGTTGCAACGACTCAACTGTGCCCTTGTAGTACAAAAGCAGCCACAGACTCATAAATGAATGAGTGTGGCTGTGTTCCAATAACACTTTATTCATAGACACTGAAATTTGAATTTCATAACATTTTCATACGTCATAAAATATAATTCTTTTTATCAACTAATTTTTCCCAACTATTAAATTTGTTTTTTTTTTTTTTTTTTTTTTTTTATCTTAGCTTGCGTGCCTTACAAAAAGAGATGGTGCAATTTGCCAGTCCCTGTTTTAATTGCTTCAGGAACCTAAGGTAGTCTTACAGAGCATGTAAGTACATTTAGCAACTCAAGAAAAGCCTGGAAGAGAATGGCACTTCATTTCTCAACCCTGCTCCGACCCTGGTGAGAGAAATGAGATCTCTCTGGATCCTGCCATCCCACAAATGTGTGTACTGTCATTACTCACAATGTGAAAAATTCTGAATTTACTGCTAAAATTTCAAATTAATGAGATTTCAGTTAAAAATCTAGATTTTGGTCTTCTCTTGAAAATGGGAGGATAAGGCCAAACGGGCCATATTCTCACATGGCAACAGCTAGGTAGTGACTGCCTTCCTACATGGGGCACCACTTCCTGTTCACCTGAGATCCTGCTGGCCTGTGTCCCCAACCACATTGCTTATCTGAAACCGATAAGAATTTAGTCTAAATTCTGCTAGGCAGAGACATCTGTTTTCTTCTCTAAGGGCACAACTTCCATTAAAACTAATCTTTTGGCCGGGCGTGGTGGCTCAAGCCTGTAATCTCAGCACTTTGGGAGGCCGAGGCGGGTGGATCACGAGGTCAAGAGATCGAGACCATCCTGGTCAACATGGTGAAACCCCGTCTCTACTAAAAATACAAAAAACATTAGCTGGGCATGGTGGTGCGTGCCTGTAATCCCAGCTACTCAGGAGGCTGAGGCAGGAGAATTGCCTGAACCCAGGAGGCGGAGGTTGCGGTGAGCCGAGATTGCGCCATTGCACTCCAGCCTGGGTAACAAGAGTGAAACTCCGTCTCAAAAAAAAAAAAAAACAAAAAAACCTAATCTTTTGGTCCTAGGGAAGCCACGTGGGGAAGAGGAATACAAACATAGGCTTCTGAGTTAGAGAAACCTAGGCTGAAATCTCAGTTTTGTTCTTTGCTAGCAGAATGAGCCTGGGCAAATTATTTACCCCTAACCTCAGAATGGGAGCAATTATATATACACCTGAATGGTGGTTGTAATGATCATGTGAGAGAATGTATTAGAAGCAGCTAGCACATGCTTAGCAGTTAATTAAAAAAAGAATCACTAGGATGGAGAAGTTCTTTGATGTGTATGTTTTACTTTTAGACCCTCTATTCATTGTTGCCTTTTGTGGAAGGACCTGAAGGATCAGCTTACAATCTACCTCATTTTATAAAAAAAGAAATTAAGGCCCAGAGAGGTGAAGTGACTACTTAAAGCCACACACTAGTGGTGGAACCAGGAAGAAGATTTGGATTTCTTAATTTTTAGTCAGAGGAAATTTCTCTGTGCTACAATACCTCAGTAAACTTTCTGAATTCTTTCATAAAAGCCTTTTACTTGATAGCCAAAAGATCGTCTAATAGAAATGGCATTGACTCAAGATTTCTGGCTAGCCTAGTGGCTATGCTTTTAAATTATAACTTCCAAAGATAGTGAAATGATAAGGATGTGTCATTAGTTGTTGAAGTTCTAATATTTATTTGAAATACTCCTGTTCTAAGCTCACCAACACCCTCCTGTGGTCAGTGGAAATAAGTCCAGTCAAACAAACAAGAAAAATCTGGAGCTATTTAAAGTTAATGGTTAAATGTAACAAGATAGATAGATATCAAATAACATAATAAAAATTCACTCTAATTACATTATTTAAGGTCCTGGAGATTTCACAGAGGAAAGATTACTTGTCTATCTCTGACCAAATCTTTAAAGAGATTGATAGATTATAATGGATGTTTTCCTTAGAGCTTGTTCACAATAAAACTGCCTGTTATAAATTAACGCACAAAAATTAGTTGCATTTCTATAGACCAAGAACATTCAAGCTGAAGGCCAAACCAATCCCATTCACAACAGCCACAAACCGAATAAAATATCTAAGAATACAGCTAACCAGGGAGATAAAAGATCTTTACAAATTACAGAATTACAAAATACTGCTGAAAGAAAACAGACACAAATAAAAAAAATCATTTCATGCTCATGGATAGGAAGAATCAGTACTGTTAAAATGGCCACAAAGCAATTTATAGATTCAATGCTATTCCTATTAAATTACCATTGACATTCTTCACAGAAGTAGGAAAAATTATTTTACCATTCATATGGAACCAAAAAAGAGCTTGAATAGCCAAAGCAATCCTAAGTAAAAAGAACAAAGCTGGAGGCATCACATTACCCAACTTCAAACTATACTCCAAGGCTACAGTAACCAAAATAGCATGGTACTTACTAGTATGCCTAGGACACATGGACCAATGGAACAGAATATGTCTATTAATGGTATGCCTAAGACATATAGACCAACGGAACAGAGAACCCAGAAATAAAGTTGCATACTTATAGCCATCTGATCCTTGACAAAGTCAACAAAAACAAGCAATGGGGAAAGGACTCTCTATTCAATAAGTGGTGCAGGGATAAATAGCTAGTCATATGCAGAAGAAGATTGAAATTGGACCTCTTCCTTTCACTAGATACAGAAATAAACTCAAGATGGATTAAAGAGTTAAATCTAAGACCCAAAGCTATAAAAACCTAGAAGAAACTAGGAAATACCATTCCGGACATCAGCTTTGGCAAAGAATTTATGACTAGGTCCCCAAAAGCAATTGCAACAAAAACAAAAATTGACTCATACACACACACACACACACACACACACACACACACACACACACAGGGAGAAGAGAACGCATTCTGTTACCTTAGAATCCCAACTAACAAATGTAGAAGGAATACTGGAATCAGAAAAGTCACCACTTTGCAACTACAGTGATAATAACTGATTCAAGTAAGTATCATGAATGGATGATAAAACTAATGGATGAAAGTTTGATAAAACAAGATTTACATTGTCTTCAAATACATACCCACAAAACACATGTATTAATTATAAAGAAAAATTAATAATAACGTCACAGTGGAGATATCACCTTAACCAAAGGTTCAAAATTAACATCACCAGCAATGGGACAAATTGACATCATGTGTCACCTAGTAGAGTACCCAACCTTTCTGGCACCAGGAACTGGTTTCATGGAACAATTTTTCCATGAAAATCATTCCCCCTATGGGGAATGATTTTTGGAATGAAACTGTTCCACATCAGATCATCAGGCATTAGATTCTCATAAGGAGTGCAAAACCTAGACCCCTCATATGCGCAGTTCACTCAAGAGGGTTTGCACTTCTGATAATCTAATGCTGCTGGTAAGCTGCTGATCTGACAGGAGGCAGTGCTCAGGTGATAATGCTCACTTGCCGGCTGCTCCCTTCCTGCTGTGCGGCCCCAGGCCCATGGCCAGGGGCACTGGGGACTCCTGATCTAAGAGGGCACATTGAGAACACAGCACTATTGTGATGTGCCTGCCAATGATGCATAAGCTGGATCTAAAAATAGAAAACAACAGATGAACCCAAATTGTGGGATGTTCTGTAAGATCACCGGCCTATAGTCTTCAAAAATGTCAACCTCATGAAAGTCAAGGAAAGATGATGAACTGTTCAGATTGAAAGACATCAAAGAGACATGTCAAGTAAATGCAACACATGATCCTCAATTGCTTCCTTTTCCTATAAAGGATGTTATTGAGACATCTGAAATTTGAATAAGGTCTGTAGATCAGACATTAATGCTGTTATCAATGTTAACTTCCTGATTTTTGAGGTCTGTGTTGTGGTTATGTTAAGAGAACCCTTGTGAGGAAATACTGAAGGTTTTTGTTTTGTTTTGTTTTTGAGACAGAATCTTGCTCTGTGGCCCAAGCTGGAGTGTGGCATGATCTCAGTTCACTGCAACCTCCGCCCCCTGGGTTCAAGCAATTCTCCTGCCTCAGCCTCCTGAGTAGCAGGGATAACAGATGTGCACTACCATGCTTAGCTACTTTTTGTATTTTTAGTGGAGACAGGGTTTTCCTATGTTGGCCAGACTGGTCTTGAACTCCTGACTTCAGGTGATGCACCCACCTCGGCCTCCCAACATGCTGAGATTACAGGCTGAGCCACTGTGCCCAGCCAGTATTTAGAGGTAATGGGGCATCATATCTACAACTTACTTTTAAGTGGTTCATGAAAAATAATGCAGATATTTATCTGCATATACAGAGAGACAGAGGGAAAGTAAAAGGTTTTTAAAATGTAATTATATTTTATGAAAAAATGGCTATATTATCTATATCTGGGGACAGAAATTATAAATAGAGTTTGGATTTAAGGCTCTGGATGAAATGAGTTTTTTTTTTTTCCCTATTATTTTTATTGGCAAATGCCCTTGGGGAACATATGCTCCTTTCAAACTCACCAAAGATTAGAAGATATAGTGATATCTTCTTCAGAGGTTGAAGAATCAAGACCTATCCTGTAAAGGAAATGCTATTGTAATTTTAGAAAAGCCATACTTATATAAATAAATACTGAAAATACATTGGTATAGTCTATCTATCTAAGTAAATATTTCTTAAGTTGGGCTTGGGTGAGAAGGAGAGCTATATTCAGAATCTTAAAGTACGTTCCTGTTTTATCTTGAGAGCAGTCAGAAGCCTTTCCTACCATCAAACCTGAGGCACAAAAGAGATATACATCTGATTTTTAAACTTCGAAATAATTATGGGCTACAAAAGAAATATTATTATTTTAATATCTAACGGAGTCATAATTACAATAATGTTAACTATTTATTACCGTGAAATAGTCCTTACAGATTGTGGAGAGTAACCTGAAGCAGACTGGAACACATGAACTTGTTTCTGATATTGTGTCCGATTTTTCTCTTTCTGGGCAATGACTGACATGTAAGTATGAAGGCAGAGTGGTTGAGGGAATGATGACTCACAATCAAATGAAGTGCTTTCCTCTTTGGTTTGTGCAAAACCTATTTAAGTTTCAGATTTTCCTATGTGGGCTCAACAGATGTTCTTTATGGAAAAGATTATTGAGCCCTCACCAGCAATGGGAAATATAGGCCCTTCAACAGCTTTGCGTTCCCCTCTTAAAACAAACATCCAAAAGAAAAAAAAATAATAAAAATTATCCAGTATTAGTGAACTCTTTTTCTTGGGGGACAGGGGAATTCCCACTGTAATGCTACCAGAACACTGTCAATGAAGACCTGACAAATTCCATTCAGAAACCCAGCAACTGGAAAGTCTCATATGAATTAGACTGGACTCGAGTATTTATTTCTGTTCTTTGTATAATTATAAAACCAAATGTATATTTCTGAGCTATTTATCCAAGGAATTAAATGGAAAATAAAATTAAAGGATACTATATCACTGTTGGCCTAATTGCCACATATTTGGTAAGGATCATGCTTCATGAATGCTGTGTTGAGTGCAAAACAATAAATCTACAATTCAATAACTCTGAAGTCCTGGATTCCAAGAAGTCCTAACTTAGAGGAAAGGTCATGAGCTGTATCACTTGGAAGGAGTTGGTTCTTGCTGTCAAAACTACTAAAAAATAAAAATAAAAAAAATAAATTGCATGGTCATGTTTTTTGTTTATCCAGCATTTCTTCTGGGAGGCTTCCCTCCCATCCTTATTTCCTAACTTCATATTTCAGGTGGCACCGATTCAGTATCTTCTCATTTCACAGTCTAGGAGTGGAGACATGGCCCAGGTCTGACCAATCGGAATACGCCATCCCTTTGGCCACAGTGATGGGTTCAGGTCATGTGACCTCACCAGCCAATTTAAGCACTCCTGAGGCCTTCTGCTGAAATTATAGGGAGAGACAAGCCCCTTTGGCTGAGATAGCCAGCTAGGAGAACCATATATATTACCCAGAGCTACCAGGACCATCTTTGCCACCTGATGGAGAATGACTGTGAGAATGAAGCCACACCAGAGAAAAGCAGAGCCAAGAGGAGGGAGGCTGGGTCCTGTGTGACATGTGTTGAGTGTCAGGCCCTGAGACTTCTAGGTTTCCTGAGCCAATAAATTCCCTTTTGTAGTTTGAATTAGTATGAGCTGAATTTTTGTCATTTTCTAAGTTCCGAATAAACATCATTTTACATACCTTTTGATTCCACAATAAATCTGGAATCACATGAAATAATAAATTCTCTCTTCAAAGGTACAGGGAAAAGTTATTCTTTTAAGTGGCAACTTAACCCCAGCATTTTAGATTATTCTCTGAAGTCATATATGACATGCAGCCTGGCTAGGTCATGAGTCAGGATCAGAATGAGCATAAAGGTCTTGTCATAAGAGATCTACCGGAGTAAAGAAAACCAGTAATACAGACACTGTCAACTTGCTAAAGTGTATTTTAAAGGTCAACATCGATTTGGGGTCTATTGGGTTAAACAAAGTTAAAGAGGTTTCTTTACAGACTTCTCAAAGTCAGATAATAACTAATTATAATTTCATCTCTAGGAGGCTACTAAGTTATACAGTGTTTCCTAACAGCTTGAACATGGATTTCTTTTTTTTTATGAAAAAAGTGTTCAGAAAACAAACTTTCTGAAACATTTAGCTGGGCACAATCACTCGCACCTGTAGTTCCATCTACTTGGAAGGCTGAGGCGAGAGGATTGCCTGAGCTCAGGAGTTTGAGGCCAGACTAGGCAAAATAATGAGACCCCAGTCTGAAAAAAAAAAAAAAAAAAAGAAACATTTGACTATACATGTTTCTAAAAACATAGTTTATTTGTCCTGAGCGTTTTACTTGATTGTTCCATTTTCCTTGGCATCTTGCCATTTTTATGGTTTAATCTAAAACCTCCAGGCTCAGGATCATTATATAAATATCTCTCTCACTAGCTTGAAGCTCTAGTCCCTTGTTTCAATTTCCGACTGAACACAGTCAGGATTACCTCAAACTCAGCATATGCACAATGCCTGAACCCTATCTTCTCTCCAACTTTCCTGGTTCCTCCAGTGATCTGCCTTTTTGCCAGACATGCAAACAATGTCTGCCTCCATGTCCCATACTCAGCCAGTCTCCATCAGCTCATACCTGGTCATTACCTCAGCCTCACAGTTTCCCAGCTTCACTTGGGCTTCCTTCCCAGACCACATCACTACCATGCCCACCCTTCTAAACACAACTTTCAGTATTATACTTTTCCTATTCAATGAGCTTCAGCCGCTCCCAGTCCTAGGGAATCTAAAAACCTCCCTGGGTCCACACAGTCGTCTCTCCTATTCATGTGACTCCTTACTGTACTACTGCCCAAAAGACTGCTTTAGTCAGGCTTGTCCTCTGATATGCTAAAGGATGGGCATGCTTAAGACAGACCAAGGATTGCCTGGAAAGTGAGCTTCCTTTCAACCGCTTTAAAAAAAGTCTAGTGTCATCAAGACATTAGTGTGCAGAAACTAAACCACACTCCGTCTTCTCAAATCTGCCAGGTTGTGTGTTTCCTGTGGCTCCAGACTCAGCTCTTTCTCTCACCTCTGCTCTGGGGTCTACTCCACTAGCTCCTTAGCATAGTTGGTATTGAAATGGATTTGCCCTTTGGACTTTCCGCTTGCATTAAATTGGCTGTGACATTTGTTCACTGTTTCTCTGGGGTCTGTACCCAGGTCATCCTTGAATTCGTGGTGGGCTAAGTCTATTGTAGACTTAGAGGAGATAGGTATAATTCTTCCTCTTATGAAAGAAATACAACATACTCATTCTTACATTTATTCCTGCAGTCATGTTTTCTGGAATACCTGGAATGCCCTTCCCTCTCCTTTTGAACTATTAAAAAAATCAATTTTAAAAGCCCAAACCAAGCTCCACCTCGTTGCCTTATGAATTTCATCTGCATAGACCCCTCTCCTTTGAGTGACTACAGCACAGGCCCAAGTTTCCCAATGTAATATTGGGCTATATATTGTTTTGTACTCCTTGCTGTTGTTTCATGACTATCAGTTTCATCTCCCAGTTATACAGTGTAAGCTCCCTGAGGGTAACAACCATGTTTCATCTCTCAGTATCCCCCTCATCAGGCTTACATTGGTGGGTACAGAGAAGGTGCTCCACTAGAACTAGCTGGCTAAATGATCCTCAAGGGACTCTACTATTTATTGTTTGTCCATAACTTCTGTAATTTAATAGATGACAATCTGCCCATGCCATAACAAAATTCTACAGCTTGGATCACCACCATCTCCCTAGGAAATTATGGTTCATTGACCTTCCTGTAACCAGGCCTAGAATAAACACTGTTGTTGGCCAAAGGTGGTGGCTCACACCTGTAATCCTGGAGCTTTTGGAGGCCAAGGCAGAAAGATCAGTTGAGGTCAAGAGTTCAAGACCAGCTTGGACAATATAGTGAGACCTCATCACTACCAAAAAAAAAAAAAAAAAAAAATTGGCCAGGTGTGGTGGCATGTCCATGTAGTCCCAGATACTCAGAAGGCTGAGGGGAGAGGATTACTTGAGCCCAGGAGAGTTTAGGCTTCAGTGAGCTATGATCGTGCCACTGAACTCCAGCCTGAGTGGCAGAGTAAAATCCTGTCCCCAAAAAGGAATATAAAATAAAAATGAACACTGTAATTATATGAAAACAAAAGGAGAAGATCAAAAGAATTTTTAAGAAATTGGAATTCCAATGATATAGCCATTAGATTGTAGATATGACATCACAGGAAAACTTATACACCAAAAAAAGTACTTAAGATGGCAAATGTGTAATAATGTTTGGACTTATAAATGTCGAATGTTGTTTGGGGTTGCTAGAAGGCTATTCATTAGTGCCGGCTTCTCACTGAGATTGTGCTTAAAAGTTTTCACTTTATTCATATGCAGATAATTACTGAGAAGTCAATTTATTTAAAAATGTCACATGTAAGTCACAGTTATTTCAAGGGTACACAAACATGGCTGAAATAAGATTGATGCTTGACTAGTGAAAGTGAAATCATGAAACAGAGTAGTTTGGAAAAGAAAAGCAACTTTTAAGTGAATGAGATGCTAGCTTCCCCTGGGACAGACCAGCCAGTCTAATTCACTGCTTTTGTGTCCCAGCCAGGTTTCTGCTCTGCCCTAAGCCTCGAGGGTTTCACACATCCACTCTCAAAATGGTGCACTTTTCTCTCTGGGAGCCAATGCTTTTAGCAGTTTTTGAATGGAAGCAGAGAGCACTGATGGCTCAGTTCTTGGGCTATAGATTGCGGATGAAATACATGGGCTATGCCTGGAAAGTGAGCAGGAATATTACATGGGAAAAGGCCTATTCTCATACCTATATCTTCCTACTAGCAAATCCTGCAGAGCTTCACATGAAACTAGTTCCAGAAAATCATTTTACCCCTTGTTAGGCCTGTGTCTCCCTAAGCATTTGTAAGGAAGTTCAATTAAAATTTAATTATGTCAATGTATGAACAAGAGGGAAAACTTTTATATTATTTTTAAAATCCATATTCCTTAAACTGAGGGTAGAGATCACTGGACAGGAGCAAGGTTTGAAACAATTTCTGAGAAAGTTAATGAGTAACAACATCACCCATCATGACCTTGTATCAATGGAGCTCAGAACTGCGGTTCTTTTTCTACCTCTCCAGTCAGAAGTGTGTAAGAATGTGGCTATGGGTAAGTAAACATACATTTAAGAGCAGATTGCTTCAGTACAAAGAAAGTTAACCTCCCTGTGCACTGGTTCTTAACAGCTCTGTGCCTCAGTTTCCTCATCTGTAAACTGTGGTAATAACAGTACCTATCTTATAGTGATTTTATAATAATTAAATGAGTTAAAAGCCTGTCATTTGTTCTGTATGCTGAGAACAGCATTAGTATATGATCAGCACATGTAAGTATTAGCTATTATTATTATTATTACTACTATTTTAGGAATTATTCTTCCCTCATTTAAAACTGCTATTAGAATAGTATTAGTTAAAACAGTGTTCACAAATGGAGTTACTCCCAGGGTGTTAGTCTTTCTTGTTTACCTACTCCTAGGGCCTGTGCTTTTAGGTCTATTAAAATAGAGTATCTTACTGATATCTCTATTCAGCTGTTACAGAATTCTGATCTCAGCATAAATATAGATATACTTAAGTAGAAAACAACAACAAAGCTTTTTATTAGAATTCAAAAACATGTTCAAATTGGTGACTTCTGGAAACACTTTCATAAGAGAAGACATCAGAAACTATTAATTGTCCTAGAAATAAGGGACAACCTGCCGAACCAAGGTAGTTCTGAAAACTGATAACTAGTTATGGTTAAGCAAGCCTATTAAGTGACCACAGATTTAACATATGCTATTTGTCAAAAAGGAATAATGAGGGTTTTCTACTTTTCTCCATGCCACCTTGATGTCTGCTTTTTTTCATGTTCTTTTGCTTTATCATAAATACTTTAAAAAATGATATTGATACAGGAAAAAGTTTGGGCTTTAGCCTTCCCATAATCACACTGCTACATTTTCACTGGTGAATCGAACTGATGATCACCCTTCTTCTTCTTTTTTTTTTTTGAGACAGAATCTCACTCTGTCACCCAGGCTGGAGTGCAGTGGCATGATCTCGGCTCACTGCAACCTCTGTCTCCCAGGTTCAAGTGAATCTTGTGCCTCAGCCTCCCGAGTAGCTGGAATTACAGATGCATGCCACCATGCCTGGGTAGTTTTTGTATTTTTAGTAGAGATGGGGTTTCTCCATGCTGCCAGGCTGGTCTTGAACTGCTGACCTCAAGTGATCCACCCACCTCTGCCTCCCAAAGTGCTGGGATTACAGGCATGAGCCACAGTGCCTGGCCAGATGATCAACCTTCTTAAATCCCAGAGGCATCACTTTTCCTCTAAATGCTCCACAGTGATTTCACTACATCCTGGAGAAGAAGCTGTATCCCTATGTGGGTCCTGTCTTTCAATGCCTCATTTTTCAAAGAGAGATTGAGGACTCCCAAGAGTCCCATTAGTCCTGGGGAAGGAAAGATTGATAAGATCATCACTACATGGCCTTAAAGTTGTTTAGGGGTGGTGATGGGATACCTAATCAACTCACTTTTCCTCACTGAATCACCCTGCTGCAATTGTGCTTATTGTTATCCCTTTCCTGACAGCAGGCTCCCTCTTCTGGAAACCAAGTTCAGATCCTGCTGCCTCGCTCACTAGAACAACATAGAAATTTTGCAACACTTCAACTTATGTTATTTATTCATCAAAAAGGAAAGAGTGTCAGGGATTAAAGAAATGGCATGAGAATCACTGAGAATTTGGTTTTGTTATTAATTAAAGATCATGTAAAAGGATCCTTCTTCTGCTTGGCCACAGAGCTGAAAATTATTTGGCTGCTCAGAAACACTGACTTCTATGGAAATCAACATGATTTGATGGAGTTACACAAAGACAAATGGCAAGATTTTAACTCCACTGGCATTTTCAGATTTTCATAGCGGGAGGTATTCTGGACACTCTGGGTATCTGACTAGGTAGTGAAAGTTGGTAGTGCCGCCTGGGCTGTAGGGCATGGTGGATAAAGAGCACAAATTGTAGAACCACTAACTCTGTCACTTACCAGTTGTGTGCTCTTGGGCAAGTTATGTAACTTCTCTGGGCCTTAGTTTCTCCATCTACAAATAACATACCTGGAAAATGTTCTTACTCCCAAAATGATACCATAGATTGAGATTTTTTTTTTTTTTTAATGCTCTGACCAAATTAGCTTTCTTGACCTTAAAAGTTTTAAAGTATTCATTTAAAATTATTTTTAAGAATCAGCTTCACATTCTCCATATAATTACAACAAATGAATGATGACATGGCAGGTGCCATTTACTATTGTATGCTATTATTATTCCTGGGCTTGCACCTATTGTTTAATTTTATTTGCATATTTAAAAATCAACAAGGTTTTAAACATGTGCTTGTTTTGCATATGGATGTCCAATTGTCAAAGCACCATTTGTTGACTATCCTTTCTTCATTAAACTGTTTTGGCATCTTTGTTGAAAACTATTGGCAATATGTCTGTGGGTCTAATTTTGAACATTCTATTTTGTTTCACTGATTTAATTTTTTTGTCAACATTGCACTGTCTTGATTATTGTAGTTTTATAGTAAATCTTAAAATTAGGTTGTGTGGTTTCTCCAAATTTATTCTTCTTGTAAAAAAATTGTTTTGATTAATTTAGTTCCTTTGCCTGTCCATACAAATTTTTGAGTTAGCTTATTTATAGCTATCTGCAGAGATTGGATTAAAATTGTGTTAAATCTGTAGGCCAATTTGGAGAGAACTGACATCATTATTATGTTGAGTTTTCTAATCCATGAACTCAGCATACCTCTCCAGTTATTTCTTCTATTAATGTTTTGTAGTATTCAGCATACATATCCTGCACAAATCTTATTGATTTATACCTAAATATTTCATTTTTAGAAGAAGTTGTTTGTAAATGGTATGTATATTTTAAAATTGTGTTAGTTATTATTAGTATACAGAAATATGATTGATTTTTGACTTTGATAAACTCATTTATTTGTTCTAAGAGTAGCTTCTTTTGTTTTTTTGTTTTGTCTTTTTTTAAAATATAGATTCTGTAGGATTTTCTAGGTAGGCAATTCTGTTACCTGTAAATAGGAACAGTTTTATTTCTTCCTTTCCAATCTGCATGCCTTTTATTTATTTTTCTTTTCTTATTGATGTTGAATAGGAATGGTGAGCATGGTTATCTTTCTTTGCCTTATTCCCAATGTTACAGGGAAAGCATTTAGTCTCTTACCATTAAATATGGTGCCAGCTATGGGGATTTTATAGATGCCCTTCATCAGGTTGAGAAAATTTCCTTCTATTTCTAGTTTTCTGAGAGCACTACTTCAATTTCCAAGCTGCCTTGAATCAAAGCCAGAAGATTCTGAAGGAAAAATGAGAAACTCATAGCTGGTTAAATGGTAGTTCAAATTCTATTCTTCCTCAATCCATATGCTATCATTTATTTTTCAGAGACTTTGAATAGTTGCTCATGCATTCTGTCCAGGTTTTATAGCTGCATTCAGTGGGAGAGACAAGGTGTTTGCTCCATTGTATTCAGAACTGGAATCCTCGAGTCATTTTAAAGTCAAAGAAAATTTACCAGCTTACTCAGTTCCATTGAAAAAAAAGTACTGTTCTAAGTTTCAAGGATCCAAAGAGGAGTTAAATTTAATCTCTACTTCTGAGGAATTATTTGATGCCCACCCTCATTCCTCTTTTCCACCTGGTAAATTCCTACTTTTTATTATCTTAAAGAAATTTTTAACTCTTATCAACGTAATACGCATACATGGTTTAATAAGCCAAATAGTACTACAAGATGTACAACAAAAACAGCGTCCTTGTGACACAGTCTGCCCCACAAGCAATGAAGAGGTTAAAGGTAACTACTTCAACTCTGCTTGCTGCATCTTCTATTATTTACCTCCACATTTCTAAGTAATATTCTTATGTCTCTTTATTTTTCAGTTTCAGAGATTATCTATTGATTTCCTATATGAAAGGTAAGGACTATTTTACCTTTCCCATCTCAAACACACATCACTCATTTTTTCTCCCCTCATTCCCCCAATAAAGTGCTATCATAAACAAATTAATATTGTTTACCTTATCATTACTATACGGTCAGTCCCCAACTTACGATGGTTCAATTTAGCAAGTTTTCTACTTTATGATGTAGAAAAATTGCTAAATTGAACCATCCTTAAGTTGGAGACTGTCTGTATAGTAATGATAAAAGTGCCGAATAGCTCATGTAACTTACTGAATACATTATGTCAAAATGGGACATCTTGACAATCTTGACATAATGTATTCAGTATGTTACTTGAGCTATTCAACACTTTATTATCAAACAGGCTTTTGTGTATAGATCATTTTGCCCAACTGGGAATTACCTTTGCCTTTTCCCTGGTGAAAGCCACTCTTTCCACCCATGTCTTTTCTCTTTCTTGGTTTACTCCCTTTTTTTTAGTGATAGCACATCATGCAGTAGCTTCTTGAGAAAGAATGTAATGTTTTTGAGATTTGCACATCAATAATGGTTTTAGTTTACTTGATTAATAGCTTGGCTGGACATAAATTCTAGCTGGAAATCATTTTCCCTCTGATTTTCTTTTTGGCTTCCAATGCTGCTTGGAGAAGTCCAGTGCCACTAGGATTTCTACCACTTTTATACAACCTGTTCTTTACTTCTCTCAAAATTAGAAGTTATCAGCCTCATTTATTTATCCATGGGATTCTAAAATTTCAAGTGGACACATTGTGGTGTGTGTGTGTTCCATTTGTTATACTGTATACCTGGTTCTTTAGTTCACTGAAATTCTTAAACTCTTAGACTACCTTCCTTGAGTCTAAGTAAAACATGCAGACTTTCACTTTATCTTCTTGTTAGTTGTATGGTTTTCCCTCCTGTCCTAATTGGTGCCTTTTGTAAGGGGTAGAGGAGAGCCAGCTGCCTGGATGCATAGGATAGAGGAGAAAATCTGTCTCAATGGCCTGGACAGACTTTCAACTAATCTTCCAAATTTCAGTGCCACCCCACACTACAACCCTTAGAACTACACAGTATATTCAAGTCCTGTTGCTAACAAAAGCTTAAAATAGGAGGAGAAAAATGCTATGAAAAGCTTAGAAAGACAGGATTCAAATTTGGCTTTTTTTTTTTTTTTTCTGTTTTCTACTGTTCTCAGGATTCAGTGTAAATGATGTATACTTTGCCGCATGTTTTTTGGTCTTGTTCTAATTTGTCTTTTAAATAAGGCTAAACACTATAATCCTCTGCTGACAATTGTCCTATCATTGATTTCCTGCTTTTCTTCAAGCTGACAGGTTTAGGCAAATACCATTTTTACAATTCCTTTTTTGGGTCTGACAAAATTTTTTCCAAACAGGATTATAAACAAAGCTTACATTTTAACACTAGAATAGATGATGAATTATGTAACTCATTGGATCATAATTTAACATCAGGTATTTGAGTAATACTGTTTCATTTAAATTTGGCTTTGTCTCCATAAAGCATTGAAGAATTCTGTAGCCCAATATTAAATTCTAAGTTTCTATTTTTTTTATTGGTTACTAAGTACTTACTCTGTACCAGGGATTACTGTATTTCATTCTTACAACAACTTTGTTAAGGTTCATTTATTTTTATATTATGATTAGAAAGTGAGGCTTTGAACGAATAAGTAATTTGCCAGAGATCACCCACAGAGTTGAATCAGGATTTTAATCTAGGTTTGAAAACTATCAATTTTTTTGGTTTTGTTTTGTTTTGTTTTTGAGACAGAGTCTCACTCTGTTGCCACTCTGGAGTACAGTGGCACAATCTCGGCTTACCACAAACTCCGCCTCCTGGGTTCAAGTGATTCTCCTGCCTCAGACTACTAAGTAGCTGGGACTACAGGCATGTGCCACCATGCCTGGCTAATTTTTGTATTTTTTAGTAGTAATGGGGTTTCACCATATTGGACAGGCTGGTCTCGAACTCCTGACCTTGTGATCTGCCCGCCTCGGCCTCCCAGAGTGCTGGAATTACAAATGTGAGCTTCTGCGCCCGTCTGAAAAACTATAAATTTCATGCTCTTAAACAATAAGTTATACTGCTTATGAATAAAATCATAAATATAATAGCAAGAAAGTTTTATTTCTATAGCAATTGTGATGCTATGATTATATTTAAGTGTATACCCAATGAGCTCAGAACCATAACAGTTGTAGAGTCACTGACTGTCAACCTATTAATTGCATTTGATCTTCAAATTTATAGCAAGTATATTGCAGAATTAATTTGTTTTCTTTATACTTTAAATAAATATTGCTAAAGTTACCTCTTTACTTGCTGATCATATTGCTAAACAATATGCACTAGTGATATGGTAACATAACTACCCTACAAACTATCTTGAGAGAAGGAGGTTGAAATAGTCTTGCTGATGATTTGAAAAGGAATTTTTTAAGGTTAGACTTTTTCTAAGGAGTGGGAGCAAGATAAGATTTCTATTTTAAATATTAGTTTAACATTTTATAATTTTCATAATTTATAGGGATATCAGTCTTATTGGATATGCATAAAAGGTTAATGAACCCTCATAGCCTCCCTAAAATCATAAACTTGTTTATTTGCTTGCCTTAGTGAGGTGACTGTTGATTTAATTGTATTTGGCAATTACTGATAATGTTGTGATCCAATAGAAGCTTTTCTTTTAGAAGAATGTAAAAATCAACTTCCAATTTCTCTCTAAAATATGATCTGTATAAGAAAGGAGGCCCATATGCATAAACCCAGGAGTGCTACCCTACTTCAGGACAGGTTTTTCTCCAATTCTTTACTCAAACCAAATTTCTGGTTCAAGAAGAGTGTCGCCAATCTGTGACTGAGCTAACATGATACTATATCTTATCTGTGTCCTCTGTATCTCTCTCCCTTTTCTCTCAACACTCTCTATCCCTGTCAACATCTTATTGCCTCAACTGCCATTAGCAGTTAGCAAGTGGCACAAGACAACTAAACTATACCAGCCTATGAGAGATAATTGCTAAATATTTAGGAAATTTTCAAGTTGATTGTGAACCTTTGGTAGGTTGAAATCATGGCTGGAGTGTTTGCACCATAGAAATTGGCAAACATTAGTAACAACCCCTCAGTCTTCATGAGAACTGGTTTACTAGCATGCCAATGGGTATTACATTGCTCAGGGTATCTTGCATTTTCACTAGGTACTCCTGAAAATCTCAAAGATTCAAAATGAATTTCCATGGCTGGGACTTCTCTAATAGGAATAAACAATGAAAAAATCATTAGAGGCATTGACCAAGTGTTACCACATGGGCAAACAGCTGGGTCATCCTGCTGAAAGCTGTTTCTACTGACACATGACGAGGAGATACGGATGGTGGGAAACTATAAAAGTTCAGAAAAGCATTGCCTTTCTGGGCCAAGAAGGATCCCCAAACACATATGTACATATAACAATCCTACAAAATACAGATTGTTCTATAATAATGATCTGAATGAGCTGAATCAGACTATTTTTTCAGAGTTATTGATCAAAGCAAAGAATGATATATAAGAGTAAACTATGCTCATTAAAAAGAGTAAAGGATTTCATAATCCCACAGAGGATCTGAAGATAACCTAGCCTGTTTTACTAATAGAGAGCCAATTTAATAACCCAGTGGTTTCTAAAACTGAAAATGGAACTTAAAATCCTACTGAGATATTCAAAAATCAAAACTGCTGGAGTAGAGGTTAAAGAAATGGCCAAACGTAGTTACCTAAGTACGTCAAACTGCATTTATTCATAGTCCTAGAACATTCTCTTTAAAAGGGGAATAGACTAATGGCGCTTAATATAAATTAGTTATCTTTTCCATGTATTTCTTCCTATGTCTCACTCCTTCTTATTTTCAAATGTTGATTGTGTGCCTACTGTGTACCAGGCACTATCCTAACGATGAAAAAGTTCCATCTCACACTGTGTTTCAGAAGACTGCATCCATTGTTAAAGAATATAGTTAAGGAAGTACTATTCAAAGGCCACAGAGAAATTCTACCAGCAATACACAGAAGATTTACTTTGTGATTTGTTTATTTTAATTAGAAAATAACATTTGAAAGCTATAAAATTTTAAGTCTTTTGTTCTCACAAAAATAATCACAAAGAGAAGATTATTTGATTTCTGAGGAAAACTGTGGTGTAGCTTTAACAGCTTTCTTGGAAGAAATACAAATAAAACTAAGTATGAATAATAAACTTTAAATATAGCCAGAAGAATTCTGATTTGTAATTAACTCATGTTTCTGAAAATATGAAATCTAAAAGTAATAAATATGGATTCTTAATAATGAGCTCTTAAAACTACATTTATAGTAATCCTTTGAGTTTGTTGTTATGGTTATTTATTATAGGAAAAACAGATGTTCCTATCAAAGCATGTGAAATTAATGAACACATTTTATATGCAGGGCTCAAAAATACTGTCTTGCAAGCTGTATTCATTAAATAAAAACACCAATGAATTCATTAAATGAAAACAAAAACTCAAATCAACAATGGCAAAGCTAATAACTCCAGAAGGCTGAAATGTAGCAAAGACAGAGTAGTGATAATGCATGTAACTCTTAATGTACTGTTTATCTAAATATGGACAGTTCCTTTGCTACCATGGAGAGGACTCAGGAAGCATGGGGATCTTGTGTCGTGGATGGCATGGCAGGTTATTTGCCCAGCTTTCACTGCTGACTTAAAGGAGTCTATCTTACTCAACAGGAACCATATAAGACAAGTGTATAAGCCTTTCATGCCAGCAGGCCCGTTAATTTCCATCATGTAAAAGTAAGTCCATCTGGCCACTAGGTGGAGATCAGGTTACTCTGTCAATGATGGGGAAGCTACTTGCAGCTGCAAGTGATAAGTAAGCAGGGTATGGAGAACCTATTCTCTTTTTTCAATACTTCTATGAAAGACATTTTCCAAGCTCTGTAGGAACAGATCTATGCTGAATAAAGAGTACATAAATGAAGAATAGCTTGAAAGATCAAACGGAAAGGGAACTGTAAAAGACAAATATTTTCTTGTTATTACTGTTGCCCCTGGAATGACTTTTATTTAGGTTTGGTTGTGTAAACTACTTGTAAGTAATAAGATGAGCTGATCTAAATAACAGCAATTAAATAAGCTGTCTCATTATTTACCAAGAAGGGAAGAGGAGAGATATGACAAAAAATTAAAACGACAGACTATTAAGACAATTAGTCTTGTCTGTTTAAACATAAGAATGCATACTCATGTTTGAGTATGTTTAAATGTACATTTTTAATATCAACCAAAATGGATCAACGGAACTTAGAGATTAAAGGAGAATGTTAGATAACATCTATTCTAATTTTCCAAATGAAACTATCAATCTGAATTATATAACTTTATTACTAAATGTGTCTTGTCTCTATAATGGCTGAGCTTTATTTTATTTTTTTAGAGACAAGGTCTTGTTTTGTTGCTCAGGCTGAGGTGCAGTGGCTCAATCTCTGCTCCTGCAACCTTTGCCTCCCGAGTTCAGGCAATTCTTGTGCCTTAGCCTCCAGAGTAGCTGGGTTTACAGGCATGTGCCGCCATGCATGGCTTATAGTTGAACTTTAAACTGGAGACATAAAGTTACACATTCCCTGAAAAATGTTTGGTTTAGGAAAAGTTCAGATATTTGCACTGTGTAATGTACCTGAATATTTTGATTATTCTTGAGATTTTAGATACCATAATTCTGTTCATTTGTAATTTGATAACTATATATATTCATTCAATACATATTTATTCAGTTACATAAAAAACAAATAGATAATTTGTGATGGTTTAAAAGAAAAATTCCATTTGTTATCAAATAGTTTCAACAACTTCAATAGTACATTTTAGCATACAGGAGTGTGAGCATAAACAAACATATTAATTGCTTATTGCACCAATCATTGTGCTACAAGCTAGGACTACAAAGATGTATAATATAGCCAGAGAAGTAACTGGACAAGAAGACCTACATGATCAAAAAACAAATACAAACTCATTTTTGTAGCAGTCAAGAATAATTATCAAATGATCAGTAAAAGTCCTTTGTAAAGTTCTATTGTGAAAAATAAACTTAATCTTGACGATAAGGAAAACATGACCTTTGATCTCTATCACATATAAAATATAGAAATTCAAACACAATAGTATTTACTATTAGGCACCAGTGACTGTAATAAGAACAGGAGCTTAATTCAAAAAGAGAAGAAACTAATGTTTAGAATAATAAATGAAACAGGCCATAATTAATTGGTTTTCTAAATATTGTTATGAGTAGTGACCAACATTCAGTCTGTTGCTGCAATCAATCCATGGCACTTACTTAATGACATGTTTATTTTAGAGTTGTATATTTGTTTTAGCTTAATTAAATTAATATATTTATACCCCTCCAAAAACATTTCAGTTCTACTTTGGTTTGAGATTTTCAAAATGTTCCTACAAGCTTTTAAGGATCTAAGAAAATTATTAGTCATTCACAAATACATTTATTTCTGTTTAAGAAAAATCACAAAACTAATCACATAAAATAGGAATTATTAATCAGGTATTAATGAAATAGTTCATAGAAATTTCTTATCTTGCTAATCAGCTCTTTGCAGAACAACCTGGCTGGCAGGAACCTACTTTTCTTTTTGTTGGATAAGAAAGAAATGTAAACAGGTGAAGTTCTGTTCTGAAGATTAAAATAAATAAATCCTTTTTATTATATGTTTTAGTATATATGGTTATATAGCCGTCCTCATTCTTCAGATTAGTTCCAGATAGCAACTAGATTGATTAGATGATGACAGTCATTTCTAGAGTTGTCAGATTTCTTTTCACTTTGGTGGCCTGTTCCCATATTTTTCTCCAGTGCAGGGCTGGGTCTACTTATTGCTTATTGCTAACTACTAAATTTGCATTACCTGGAAATAAGGAAGCTGGTAAAAAACATTCTATTGGATATGTATTTTTGCTCACCTTCTCTAGTTTAGAGGTTCTGCCTTGTAATAATCTGCTGTTTCTGTTTCCTAGGTATCACATAGAGATGCTGACATTAAAGGTGATAAAAGTAAGAACAGATGCAAAGGTGCTGCTGGAAACTGGTTAGTGCTTAAGGTTAAAAAATAAAAGCTGATGATTGTATTCATATGTTGTGATGTCAGTAACCTGCACATTTAAGCACTGACAGAAAAAAGGGTACATTTTCACTTTTTCATCAATTTAGATAGAGAAATTTGTCTTTGTCTTTTTATTTTGAATCTGAAAGTTCTTTTAGTTCTTTAAGCAACTATTTTTGAGTCACTGGCCCAGAAGTTTTCATGACTGTGCACCTGGACCTAAATTTCTATTTGAATGTGCACATCTAAGAGATAAGGTGAATTCAAGTGGTACCTGCATATTTCTGTCATCTTGTCCAATCATGTTTCTCCATTCCACGAGTGATCGCTGCAGACGTTCAAGTCCAGTTTCCCAAAGCCTGATGCGACCTCCCATATCAACAGTAACAACACCACTTTTGTCCCACTCAGCTAGCAGTACATCTGTGTCTGAAATGGTAGACAGCCACGTGGTATATGGCGAGAGAGATTCTGATCTGGAAAAAGGAATCCAAACTGAAGCTAAGAGACCATTAAAAAAAAAGCAGGAAGGATGACACTTCACATTGTAATGTTTTTTACTGTTGAAAAAGTATGCTCACACTTTTTTTTACTCATTCTTTTATATCTGCTCTTACCTATGTCACCACATGAGAAGGTTATGAGGAGCAAAGTTCATAAACAAACATGCCCAGGGCTTGTAAACAACATGAGGCAGGACAATCATGAATATAAAAAAAACCAAAAAACCAGAAAGACTATTTCTATTTTAAGAAAGAAATTTTCATAATTGATCACAGTATATAACCTATTGGTAGTCCACGTAACAAAGCTGGTTTAAACTGATTTAGGTTCTCTAAACTTTCTATAAAGAATCTGCTATGGACTAAATGCTTTTGTCTCCTGAAATTTATATATTGAAGCCCTAACCCCCAATATGATAGTCTTAGGAGTTGGGTACTTTGGCAGGTAATTAGGTGTAGATGAAATCATGAGGGTAGAGCCCCTATTATAGAATGGGATTAGGTCCCTGATGAGAAGAGACCAGAAAACTTACACTTGTGTCTGGTCTCTCTCTGTCTCCTTTTCCCCCATTCATGTTAGGCTATAGCAAGAAGTTAGCCCTCCATAAGATAGCCTTCACCAGGAACTGAATTGGTTGGCACCTTTATTTTGACTTTCCCAACCTCCAGACTGAAAATAAATATTTGTCACTTAAGCTACCCACTCTATGGTATTCTGCTCTAACAGCCTGATCTAAGATAGAACTCTAATAATGAGTACATTAAAAGACAAGATATCAACAGAACTATCTGTAAGGAGCAAAAAACACACAGTAATTTACTGGTTCTCTGCATTTTCCTGTATTTGTGGACCCCAGACGACACTAGCTTCCACTGCTAGGAAGAAAGGAACTCTACACCAATTCATGCCTCACACACCTGGAGTACTGGACTCACTCTTAGAAATCTAATGTCAGTGCTGAAACCAATGTCGTGTTTATGCATTTCAACTGCATTTGTATTTGATATTTTGCCTTTTCTGACTTAGAAAGTTACACGAATCTATAACAAGGAATATACAGATTTCTTAAATATTTCACACATATTTCCTTTATTATATATTTCTGACATTTGCATTTGTGTGTATACATATATATGTATATATAGTAATTTGTAGGAATGCAAATATGTCTATAAGTGTCAACTGCATATTTACTTTATCTGAATATAGTTCTTATTATACAAAAGTGATATAGATTATAAATTCCAATCATTAGTTTTGGCTCTCAAAATGCATCTGATATTTTCCATATGAAATAGTCTAAAGAGATGGTCTGATAAGAAGAATATAATAAACTATCATTGTAGATTTGGGAAAACACAAAACCATTATATATTAGGTAAATTCTTATAATACACTAAAGAATAAATCAAGACTAATTTGAACTTTTTTCACTTTGCTTTAGTTGATACTAAACAGAGAGTGACAAGGGCAGCCACTCCTGGACACAGAAGTCTTAAGAAATGTTCATATGAGGAGAACAACAGTGGGACAGGACCATGTGTTTCAGTACTACTTTACAGGACTTCCAGAAGGGATCAAAGAAGGTAACAGTTGATACAATACATGGTACTCTTATCAAAAAATATTTGCTGCAGGAAACAACTCTGTAATTACAGATGATGGAGTAAGGAGCTATTCAAGAAAAATAAAATTTATCCATTTGTAACTATGATGTTTGAAATCTGCCAAGAACACTCAAGCTGTATGATTCCATTGAGCACTGTACCTGCTAGTTGTCACTATTTTAACTCTTCATGGCAAAACTTTACATTTACAGGCAATTTGTTTAATTTATTTTAAAAAATTACTAAAGAAATCACACATTTACTATAATTTGTACACTAGGTCTAGAATCTTTCTTAACTTTAAAAATGTTTTCCTTATAAATAATAACAAAGTTTTAAATGAACACAAAGAATTATAGTAAAGTTTAAATTTATACACAGTCACATATGAAAGCTAGGCAGTATTGTTTTACAAATACAAGTAATATAAAACTTTGAAGAAAAATATGTGAAGGCAAAAGTGATGTATTCATTTTGGCCCTGAAGTTACATACAATTTTATTGTATTTTCTATTATTTGAAATTAGCTACCAAATGGAAAATTCCTGATATCTAGCAGAATGCTAAATCTAAGCAACTAGCAAAAAAACTGAAGTCCAGATGGGTTGTTCCCTTGGATTTTATATATATGCCAAAAAAAGCAGTAGTTAATCTCAAGAGAAATTCAGGACATACTGACAATGAAGCAGACTCTGAATCACATGACACTTGAAATGTGACAAGTCCAAATGGAGATGTGCTTTAAGTGTAAAATACACACTGCATTTCAGAGACTTAGGGAAAAAAAAGGAATGTAAAATATTTCATTAAAAATTTTATGTGGACTACATGTCAAAATAATATTTTGGATATATTGAGTTAAATAAAAGATATTACTAAAATTAATTTCACCTTAAAATTTTTTAAATGTGTCTACCAAGAAATATATAATTACATATATGGCTTTTATTATATTTCTGTTGGACAGTGCAGCTCTAAATGAATGAATTATGGTGGCCAGCTGGCTCTGGACTGTGCACACAGCTGCTCTTCCAGATGTTCTTTCCATGGCAGGTATAACATGTGATTCATATAGAAAGTAAAAGAAAAAAACACTGAAATAAAAAGCTAGTGAGAGAAATGAATATAAATATTGGAAAAAATTAATAATGCTTTAGATACATTAAAAAAGATGTTATTTGCTTTTGTTACTTGAATTAATAGTATATTTTAATGAGCATACAATTAAAATCGAACATGCAATTTCCTCAAATGATTAAAAGCCATTTTCCATTAAACCAACACATTAGGATGTTCCAAGAAGTCATACTTATATATGTTGAAAGAAGTAAATCTATTCCTTTGAATAATGATTTTGTTTTCATATTTTTTGAATCTGGTTAAAGGGTCCTAAGAAATGAAGCTGTGTTTTTGAGTTATATGTACCATCATGCTAAGCTACTTTCTTCTGGCGGTTGGAGGAGCGGAAAGAAAGGAAGCTTGGTGACATTTTGGAAGAGCGACAGGTTCTGGTATCCCTGGTCTTCCTCTGCAGGCCTGCCAGGCTACTCTGCTAGAGCTTCTAACCAAGGCTTCAACCACTGTGTTGTGAGGGCTCAGTGGCAATGTGAGGGAGTACATGAGAGGAAGGGATGTGATTGCAATCTAGAACAAAACAGAGTAGAAAGATTAGAGGAAGAAGGTTTTGGTCTGGAGAGCAAAGAAAGGAAAAAAGAGGAACCTAGGCTAAGTAGACCAAAGCAGGTGCAAGCTTAGGCTGGAAGAGGGAAGTAAGGAATGGATGCACCCAGAAAGGGACGGGCTTCAGGTGACGACGCCTGTGTTTTTCAAGGGAAGAGATCATGCTTCATTGTTTCTGTTTTTATATCCTGAGTCTACTTAAATGCTTTGCTTCCACTGTGGGACAATAATGAAGGAGGTAAACAGTAATGAGTCCTATTCTAAAGCTTTGGGATCCTTTAACTATTGTACAGATTTCCTGCAGATGCATAATAACATATGTAAAAACAATATTAAAGAAATCGATTTAAATTCTTTTGATATTTTGAACACATTTACTTCAGAAAATAAACATATAAAGTTAACAAGTATTAAAATTTTTGTAATACTGAAAATGCTATTTCAGATACAGAAAAACTTAGATCAAAGAAAAGAGAACAAAGACTTGCAGGCTGTTTGACTTATACCTATGTAACATTTGAATATTTTTACAAAATGAAAATAAAAATGCCAGGAAAACATGCAGAATAACAGCAAGATAGAAACCAACTGTAACTGGAAAAAAAAGAGCTTGCTATTAAAAGAAGCAAAAAGCACACACATTTATTCTTGGTACTTAGCAAGAATTTACTCATTTTTTATGACATACTAAGCTAAGAACAAAGGTGAAATGGATTACCTGGGAATAGGGATATATCGGAGTTTCTTTGATTGAAGATCAGTGACTTCTATATAACCAGATGTTTGTGGAGGAGTAACATCTAAGAACAAGTCATGACATGAGCCAAGTATTAAATTGCTGCAAGATACCAAAATGCTGCTAAAAGTAGCATTAAGTTATCAGTAGCCTAGGGTAGAACTCTGGGATCTACTTGACAAAGTATTGGTCAACACTCATGGATAGACTCTGAGAATTATGCTTCTCTCAGGGAAGAATATTGGGCTGTGATTCTTTACTGTCAGAAAATAATCTGTTTTTTTCATTGTCTTTGATAGCTTCCCAAGATGAGTCAATGTTTTAGCACTTACTGTGTTTTTGAAAATATTTCATCATCTGAACTCTGCTTTTCCTTCTTAGCAAGAAACAACAATGCAGTAAAATGTGGTGGAATCGGCACACTCTTTAATTAGACTAACCTGGTAGAAAGTCCTGGTCCTGTCTGAGCTATGTTATGTTGGTCAAGCTGAGGCCTGCTTTCTTCACTTGTAAAATGGGGATAACAACTCCATTGTAAGATGGGGATAACAACCTCAAATGACAACAGCATCTGAGCATCATAAGCATTATCTTGAGGAGAGGATGAAATTAGTGAATGCAAAGCACCTATAGGGGTTGCTCATCACACAGTATCTGTCATTATTAGTGCCCTGCAAGGCAGGGAAAGGTGAAGGCAGTGGGGTGAGGTCTCTTGAGTTTGGATCATAATCCCAAAAGACACAATCCTGAATGCCATTATCTTGATTGTTGACATCCCAGAAGATCGATAAAAATTCCTAAAGTCTAAAATCCTAAAAATCACAATCACGGTATAGTTGTATTATGTTACAATGAGCTATTACTTTGTTACTGTCTTTGTTTGAAAATTAAGTATGATTTAAGGAGATGTGTATAGGTGCCAAGTTAACAAAGGGTATATCTGTGGACTTAATTTTAGGTGCCAATTGGACTGATTACAGAATACCTAGAAACCTGGTAAAGCATTATTTTGGTTGTATCTGTAATCTGGAAAAGAGATTAGTATGTGAGTCTGAGGGAACCAGGTAGGGAAGACTTGCCCTCAATATGGGTGGACATCATTCAATCAGCCAAGAGCTTAGAGGGAACAAATACAGAAGGTGAGTTGGTCTCTCTCCAGGAGCTGGGCCAGACTTTTCTTTAATTGCTAAACATAGTAATATGCATGTATGACTTTTCCCTTTTTGACCAATTGCTTTATAAATATGGTTCATGTGCTCATAACTATTATACTCGTGATGTCATTAGTATACCTGAGTGTTTACACTTGCAAAAAATGTATGTTATTATTGCCTATTTTATTGTGCAAAGTGGTCTGTGAAGTGTTCTGGTGTTTTGCTTGTTTGGAGACGGTGTCTCGTTCTGTTGCCCAGGCTGGAGTGCAGTGGCACAATCTTGGCTCATTGCAACCTCCACCTCCTGGGTTCAAGCGATTCTCATGCCTCAGCCTCCTCAATTGCTGGGACTACAGGCATGCACCATCAAGCCTGGTTAATGTTTGTATTTTTAGTAGAGATGGGGTTTCACCATGTTGGCCAGGCTGGTCTCAAACTCCTGACCTCAAGTGATCTCCCCAACTCAGCCTCCCAAAGTGCTGGGATTACAAGCATGAGCCACCACCCCTAGCCTGTTTGCTGTTTTTATGTTTCTCAAATAAATCCCCTTTTAAAAATGTAAATAAATATCTCTTAAATAATTTTAAAATTATTTTTTTCCAGAATTATATTCTCAAGATTTTGATCTTTTGGGATTGTGTCAGACTTTTAGACATTAGGCATATTTATTTTTCTTTTGGGATTTCAGTATCTGGGGCTATAGCGTGGGAATTATGTCTTTTGGGATTATGATCAGCTCTCAGGATTCTGGATAGAGAAGAATATGAAAAGTTGGGGAAGGAGAAGATAAAGAGATAAGGGAACCAAAGCCCTCAACTAATTCTGTAAGTGTTACACTCATGTGATGTCATTCGTATAGCTCAGTGTTGGCTTTCCAGCAAATTCCTGGGCTTTACCGATTGCTATTTCGTAGCGCTTAGTAACCATCATCCTCAAAATCATTAGCTGCCACCATGGTGTGTCAGAAACCCTGCTTAGTCTTTACAGAGAGTGCTTTTGATACTGACAACAACAAAGACTAATAATTCCTGTCTGAAAGATGAGGAAACTGAGGCTTACAGAGGTAATATAACATGACTTAACTTGGGGTGACAACAGCTGGAGAGTGATGGAGATGGCTTTCAAACCCAGGCCTTTTTAGCACTAAAATCTATGCTATGGCCACCACTGCACACAACTTCTACTTGAGCTAGCCCTAGGGCAATAGCTATTTATAAAATCATCCCATTTTACAAAATCTTGGCCACTAAGTTCTCTTAAAAAAAACTCCCTTATACAAAACCCACACTTTTTAAGATTTTGTCTATCTGTTTCTCTGTCTAGTCTTTGATGACAATTTCTGATTAGAATGATATGTCCATCCATCCATCCATCCATCCATCTTTTACTACAATTTCTGGTTGGAATGAAGTATCCAGGATGTCCACATTGAATTTATCAAGTGTAGTTTACAAAAGACAAGAAACGTAACATTTTTATTTCATGCATGCAGTTGAAGCTTTTTAAATAGGCCAGCCGAAAAACTCAACATATCTCTTATTTATTTAACAAATGTGTTTGAGTTTATTTTGTGCCAGACATCATACGAAGCAGTGGGGATATACAAAAGAAAGAGATGTGGTCTCTGACTTTGAGGTGCTCACAGTAAAATGAGAAAAGTTCTTCTTTATTAAACCACTGTGGCCTCTGGGGACTTAGAAAGGATTCCAGAGTAGGAATCACAGCCATGAGGCCAGATATGAGCTGCAGAGCTAGGCAATGGATTGTCCCAAGAGACAAACAGCTCAGCAGGAAGAAAAGGTGATGTCCAAGGAGAGGAATGGGTAAGAAAATAGAGTTACTGTAGCAATTTGACCACCCAGCTGGATTAGCTGTCTCCAAGTGGCCATTTGTACAAAATGAATATGCTTACCGTAAGTCACGCACAGTCTGCATTGGAAATTCTGCCTGTGATAGGTCAGTCTTAAATGAGGTTTTGCACCATATATTGTTTTTGACAATTCCTGCTGCTTGAACCTAGCTGAAGTAGGTTGAATTATTTATGGTCCAGGGCTCTTTGTCAAGAGTGACTAGTTATTGAAGCTGTAGAGATGAGCAGAGCTGCCTTGCTAACTAACTTACATTTTGGCTTGCCATTTAGAGGCACTTTTAAAAATAAGGAATAATATTAAGTTGAGCTACTGCCATCTGCACTTTTAGATTGCCTGTGAGAGCAAAGTAAGCCAACTTATTTCAAAATATCTTTTTTTCCTCACATCTTCCTTTTCTTTTACTTTGCTAATTAATTCCATGGTAAGAAAATGCAGTAATGACTGTGTCTACTCTTTTAAGAAGTAGAATGCAAGAATTTTACTCCTGGTATTAAAAGCTATGTTCATATGTCAGAGAAGGATACCTGTGGCTACAAAGCACTTCAGGGAAATATTAAAGGTGGTGGTAGTGATGGTAGTAGCAATAAACACTTTAAATATAATAAAAATGGATGTTTACTGATTTGAAAATAAGTCAGTTCAGACAAAAAGAATATTTACAAAAAGATTCTTGACTGAATGAAGGAAGTGAAAACTATGGCCATGTTTCCCTCCAAACTTAGCCAAGTCCTCATCCATCCATTTTAAATGTTTTAACACTGGAGTGAGGATGGAGGCTCAGTAAATTTCCATTACAGTTATAATCCAGGTGGATTTCAAAGATAGGTATAAACTGTATTTAGGGATTAGTTCACTAACCATTAAAGGGAAGTCACTGCAGCAGTGTTTATCACATAGTTCCCATGAATAGTGGGGACAGTTTACATGCACAGTGCCAAGGTTAGAAGGAGGTATTAAAAACTGTCAGGCAAAACAACCACGACAATTTTCAGAGGGAAGGTGAAATGCCATTAAAAACTCACTCCTTCTAGAAATGTAATTTGATGTATACCTGTTAATCACTGGGTTTAATACACTTCTGTGTTCACAAACAAAAAGAGTGATGTGTACCCCCAAACAGTGCTGATACCAAATCTTTGATTTCACTCAAAGTTCAAAAAAAAAAAAAAACTGTACTGCTTTCAATCAAGAAACATTATTTCATATTTAAAGAGCTGAGACCTGTGGTTTAAAAAAAGCTAACATTTAGCTAGAAGAAAAATAGTTGGAAGAAAGCAATAAATTTCTCCCCATCTGCATTAAATAAAAGCTACCTCATTATTGTGAAAGCCACCAGGAGAGTAGTCTTTACAGTTGATTTCTTTATAAAAGGCTGATATACATTAGTTCCAGACTAATTAGATGGTTGGATTTGATTTACTTTACAAAATTATTCTAGCTTGAATTTTCATCAGAGATCTACACGCACATAGAAAGGCTTAAAGAAAAATACAGAGAGCCCCTGCTTTACCCCTTGTGCCCCCTCCACCCGTTTCCTGCCCCAGAGAGACACTTTCAACTTTTAAAGCTATTTCTGTGGTATTCACCTTCATCTCTTTGACGACCTCTTGATTTTTTAGCTTCAGGCATTATTTCTTGCCTTCTTCCCAAGCAAGAAGAGAGTTTAACTCTTTTTCATTCCCCTATCCCCCACTCCCTATTTTCTCATCCCCCAAACATTCATATGATAATTTTGCTTGGATTAATATCCAGTGCTTATATTATTATAATTATGTAAATGCTAATCACAGCTTTGCTATGTCTTATATTATCATTACTTTTTCCTGTATAACTTTTTGCTTTTACTGGAGTTAATAAGCAACATGTTGTGTTTGCTTAGTTTTATTTAGCACAAATTTATTCCCAAGGTTCCCTAATTGTTAGAATCTCTAAATATGTTCAAATATATTGGGTTTACTAATTTCACTTTCTAAGAGACATCTCTCCTGAAATTTCATCTGTTCTAACCTCAGGCCTGTGCATGGCTATCACCCTGGGATCTTCGTTCACCATTCTCCTAGGGATTTCATTCATTCTTTCTTTTTTTATAGCCTACATTTATAAAATTCTTCCTCCATGCCAGACGCTGTCCTCAGCACTTTATATACATTCGGAATATTTTAGTAACACTATGTAAACAAAAGAAGGGGAATAAAACTTTTAGCAACTAAGAGAAAAATGGCTAAACACATAGGTAATTCTCGGAAGAGTAAATGACAACATATGAAACGATGCTCAAATGTACTAGAAGTCAGAAAAAGGTAATGTGAAACCACAATAAAAGTGTGACCCTTACAAGAGTAGATTAGGATGGATACACCAGAACCCCCTTTATGCTACTGGAACACCTTTGGTAATTTTGCTCCTAGATATACTCTCTACAGGCTTTCTTTTACCTTTTTTTTTTTTTTTTTTCCAGAGACGGGGTCTCGCTATGTTGCCGAGGCTGGAGTACAGTGGCTATTCACAGGCGCAATCCCACTACTGATCAGCACGGGAGTTTTGACCTGCTCCGTTTCTGACCTGGGCCAGTTCACCCCTCCTTAGGCAACCTGGTGGTCCCCCGCTCCCGGGAGGTCACCACATTGATGCCGAACTTAGTACGGACACCAGATTGGCATAGCGCACTACAGCCCAGGAGTCCTGGGCTCAAGCGATCCTCCCATCTCAGCCTCCCGAGTAGCTGGGACTATAGCCATGTGCCACCATGCCCGGCCAGATTTTCAACATATACACAAGCAGACAAGTGCAAGACTATTCATAGAACCGTTATTTGTAATAGCAAAAAACTGGAATGAACCTAAATTTGCATTGACAAATAATAGATGAATAAATTGTTGTACATGAAGCAGTGAAAATAAAAGTAGGACTATCAGTATGGATGATGACAAAGAGTCTCTCCTTGACTGAACTGCAGTCAGGCTCTTCTGAATCCTCTTCCCAACTAGGTCCCAATTCTTGGGCTTCTGTGTTCATCTCTGCATTGTTCAATGCTAACAGTAATCCTGCTAAGTCAGTTTAACCAGAATCCCTCACCCTTGATATCTGATTGGGTTCCCCATTCTCCACCATCCCCCAGGTGATGTCAGATCACTCTGGCCTGCTCTCAGCAAGGATCCTGTTAGGTTTGTTCAGCCAGAATGCCCTCATACCCATGATGTTTCCTCTTAGTAATTTTCCATCCACTGACCCCCACCCTGCTCCTTCACTTATTTCTAGTTTTCCATGTTAAATTTAGAGTTGAGTCCCATATCTCTCCCTTCCTACAAAACTTCTTTGCAGTCATCCCTATATCTATCAAGATGGCCCTGAATAAAGACTACCTTTCCATTCTGTAACAAATGTCATGAATTACTTTTTTTCTTTAGCAACAAATCTCACAAACACAATGGTGAAAAAAAGACCAAATTACAGAAGAATAAACACATTATAATACTATTCATATGAAGTTTAAAAAACATAAAAAGCTATATATTATTTTGTGAATGAATAGTACTGAACTCACATTAAGAACAGAGATTACCTCTGGTTTGTCAAAAGTGAAGGGGAGAACACAAGAGTCTTTGACCATATTGGTAATGACTGGTAATAATTGGTAATGACTTACCAATATGGGTGGTGGGTGCAAAGATATTCACTGTATTTTTCGTCAAACTTTTGTAGGCCTGAGATATTTCACAAAAAATTAAAATACACATAGCAACATAAACACACTCTTCCTGTCCCTAAATAGGAAGTGCTATGAGAGAGTATGACAAGGGCACCTAATTTAGATTTGAACAAAACCTTCTGAGGAAGTGACATTTAAACTGAGACCTGATGGATGAGAATGAGTTTGGTGGTTGGGGGGAAGGGGTGCAGCAGAAACTTGGAAAGAATTTTGTGAATTAAAGTTAACTGAAAGAATAGAGATATGTAATGGATAAATCATGTTGGATTTTTTAAGCCAAGTTAAAATTTCTAAACTTTATCCTAAGGACAATGTGACCTGAGTTGTATTTTAAAATATTACTTTCTGGCTGGATGCAGTGGCTCACACCTGTAATCCCAGCACTTTGGGAGGCTGAGGCGGGTGAATCATGAGGTCAGGAGTTCGAGACCAGCCTGGCCAACATGGTGAAACCTGTCTCTACTAAAAATACAAAAAATTAGCTGGGTGTGGTGGTGGGCACCTGTACTTTCAGCTACTCAGGAGGCTGAGGCAGGAGAATCTCTTGAACCTGGGAGGTGGAGGTTGCAGTAAACAGAAATTGTGCCACTGTACTCCAGCCTGGGCGACAGTGTGAGACTCCATCTCAATAATAATAATAAAAATATTACTTTCTGACTAAAACAATTTTGAAAATGAAGAACAAAGTAGAAGAATCTATACTACCTGATTCAATCAAGACTCACTATAAAGTAATCAAGAGAGTATGGTATCAGTAAAGGGATAGACACATAGGCCAATAGAACACAACAGAGAATCCAGAAATAGACCCACTCATGTGGGCAGCTGATTTTCAGCAGAGGTCTAAAGGGAATGCAAAAGAGAAAGGACAGGACAGTTTTTTCAGCAAATGGTGCTGGTGCTGGAAGAACTGAATATCCCATGCAATTTAAAAAAAAGAGCCTTAATCCATACCTTATACAATGTAAAAAATTAACTCAATATGGATCATAAATCTAAATGTAAGATATAGAACTATAAAACTTCTAGAAGAAAACATAGATTTGCCCTTCATCAAAATAAGAGAAAATGTTTGGAAAGTATCTCTCTGACACTGAACTTGTATCTAGACTAAAGCACAATCGGAGTTCAGGAGTTTGAGACCAGCCTGAGCAACATGGCAAAACCCCATTTCTACAAAAAAATACAAAAATTAGCTGGATGTGGTGGCACATGCCTGTAGTCCCAGCTACTCAGGAGGCTAAGTTGGGTGCTGCTTGAGCCTAGAAGGCAGAGGCTATAGTGAGCTGAAATCATGTCACCACACTCCAGCCTGGGTAACAGAGCAAGATCTTGTCTGAAAACAAACAAACAGAACACTCAAAATTCATTAATTAGAAAATAAATAACCCAATTTAAAAATGGGCAAAAGATCTCAAGAGGCATTTCACTTAAGAAGATACACATAAAACAAAATGCTCAATATCATTAGATGCTAGGGAAAATGCAAATTAAAATCATAATGAATAATCACTACACTCATTAGAATGGTGAGAAACTGATAATACCAAGTGCTGACAGGGATGCAGTGCAACTGAAACCTCCACTCATTGCTGATATAAATGCAAAATGGTATTTCCACTTTGAAAATAATTTGGCAGTTTCATCATATGATGCAAAAATGCCATTCCTAGGCATTTACTTAAAAGAAGCAAAACCTTATGTTCACTTAAAAACCTGCCCACAAATGTTCATAGCAGTTTTAGTCTTTATTGCCAAAAACTGGAAACAACCAATAAATATACCACTTTGTGAATGGACAAACAAACTGTGATACATCCAAATAACAGACAACCATTGGAAAAAAAAAAAAAAAAAAAAAGACAGAAACAAAAACTACTGGTACACACATAACATAACATAAAAAAATAAATAAATAAATGATTCTCAAATGCATTATATTAATGAAAAGATGACAGACTCAAAAGACCACATACTATATGGACCATTTATACAATATTCTGGTAAACGCAAACCTATAACAACAGAAATCAGATCAGTGATAAGTTTTAGGTAAGGGGCGGCATTGACCACAAAATGGAATGGGAAGTTTTTGGGGTGATGAAACTCTTCTATATCAAGTGTGGTGGTGTTATACAACTGCTTGTGTCTGCCAAACTCACAGAACTTACAGTAAAAATGGTGAATTTTACTGTATACAAACTGGAGCTTAAGAACCAATGTACACTGTAGTTTAAAAACATCACTCTGTTTATGTGTGGAGAAGGGTAGGAGGGGAAAAGAGTGGAAGAGGTAACAATATCAGAAGGCTAAGGCAACATTCCAGTGTACAATGGTGGTGCTTTAGACGGGATATTGGTAACAGAATTGGAGACAAGTGGGTGGATACAAGATATATTTGTAAGGCTGTATATCAGAAGAACATGGTGATTGCTTTGGATGAGATGTGGAAGATGAGGGAGAAGAGGTATCAAGGTGAGCCCTAGATATCTGGGTGAATGGAAGTGCATTAAACTCGGGTATATAACTTCTTGTAATTCCTGGAATGATCTGCCAAGTCCTTGCATCTTTCACATGGACGGCCCCTTTCCTGGACCAAATCCTCCAATTGATTAACTCTCATCTTTCAAGAGTCAACTCATAGTCTCCAGTATGGATTGTAAACTTCTCCTCTGTGTTTATATATCACCTTGTGTATATTCCTATCTTATTATACTGTACTACAATTGTCAGCTTATTTATCTGCCTCTTCTACCACAAAAAACATTTTAAGGAAATGGTGATTTATTTTCCATGCGTTTCAGTTTGGAAGAAATTAATTCTAAATATTATCATATAATCAGAAACTTTCAAACCTTTTACAGATTATAATACATTTAGTGCTATATTTGTGAAGTCCACACTAATACAATGAATGTAGACACAAGATATTACTACCACTGTGATGCAAAAAAAGAAAGTCAATGAATCAAAGATCCAACTTTTTCATAGTTATCTGTTACGATGAACACCAGTGTGGTTCAATAAGAATAGCTCTAAACTTGGGATTAGAAGATTGTAGTGCAAATTTGGGCACTGTTGTCCGCTGGTGGGGTGATCCTGGGCCAGTTGTTTTAGTTCTATGTTAGAATATCTTCATACACAAATTAGAGAGCATGCTAACAATAGGATGGGGTTTTAAAGAGCAAGTGAATTTATACAAGGAGAGAGGATTAGCCCAGGAATTGGATATTTTATGTAGTAATAAATATAAGTTGACTTTCAGAGTGCTGTTAAGTGAATCAGTCTGCATGATAAGTCCCTGACTTGCAGTCTCAGGAGTTCAAGACAAAAGGCAGGCCTCAGTTTCTATGCCTAATACACTAAGACTTTTTAAAAGGCTCTGTGAAAACATGTTCTAGGTAAAGCTATTGCACATATTGTAATATAAATGAAGATGAGTTCTAACAGCAGTGGCTACAACCACACACTGTGAAAATGAGTAAGAACTTTCTGAATACACAGAGGTCTTTTTAGTTACTTCTAAACTTGTCAGAATGATCCATTTTTGTAAGTATGAAATGATAATGATAACTTATCATCCTCTAGCAAAAGCAAGCTACTTTAAACCACCTTTGTAAATTAGGAATTGGTGTTTCCTTCTTACCTTTTGGGTAGATATCTTTTAGAGGGACTTCTCCTGGGGGTAAAATCCTCACTACCTGATTCGTATCTAAAAGAGTCACACAATTTCTTTGTTTTGGAGTCCCACTTTTCTTCTTTCCTCCATAGAATGCTGTATCAATGCCACTTTGTTTATGCAAAGAAGATGGTCTCTTCCAAGAATAAACTTCACTGGGTGACTGAAAAAAAAAAAAAAAGAAAGAGATTCAAAGTACGAAAGTACCATATACTACATTTACCACAACCTTAACAATGCAGCCCTTTAAGCAGATACTAGCGGGAAACTAATGTTTCACAGGTGTAAGAAAATCCAATTATTGGCTGGGTGCAGTGGCTCATGCCTGTAATCCCAGCACTTTGGGAGGCCAAGGTTGGTAGATCGCTTGAGTTCAGGAGTTTGAGACCAGCGTGGGCAAAGCGGTGAAACCCTGTCTTTACAAAAAATACAAAATTCAGCCAGACGTTGTAGCGTGTGCCTGTATTCCCAGCTACTCAGGAGGCTGAAGCTGGAGAATCATTTAAACCTGGGAGGTCAAGGCTGCCTGGCTGCCATGATGACACCACTGTATTCCAGCCAGCCTGGGCAACAAAGCGAGACCTTGTCTTAAAAAACAAATAAACAAACATAAAAACACAAGCCTTTTGGATGTGGTACAGGAAGGAGGTAGCTGCTTTGCCAATAATCATAATTTTCAGACAAATATGAAATATATGTTACATTTTTATCTTGAAATCAATTACAACTAAACAGAAACATAGCAATTAGTTAAAAATAAAACAAACACCTATGCATAAGGAATAGAATATAACTAGCATTTTTGAAGATCTGGGAGGGCTTCAAAAGTGATTGGCTCCCTTCCTAATCATTCTCACTCTGTCTCCCCTAGATTTAACTATTCTGGAATTTTATGTTATTTTTCCCTTGCTTTATTTTAAATTTTTACCTTATATGTATTTATCCTTCCTAAGATCATAAAGGTATTTTCTTATGCTTTTTCTAAAAGTTTTAAGGCTTTATCTTTCACATTTCAGTTCTTAGCCTATCAGGAATTAATTTTTGTGAATGGTATGAAGTGAGGATCCACGTTCATCCTTTTCTCACATGTATAGCTTACTGTCCAAATACCACTAACTTTTGTCCATAGCAACAGTATCATAAAACAGTTTATATGCCTGTATCTGTTTCTGGGCACTGTATTTTATTCTGCTGTGTATTTTTCTATTCCCAGCCCAATACAGGTCTTAGTTACTGAAGTTTTATAATTAACCTTGAAATTTAATAGGAAGAGTACTTCTGTCTGGTTCTTCTTCAGAGATGTTCTGGTTATTGTTTGCCCTTGCATTTCCATAAAAAAAATGTATGAGTTGTATTAATTCTCTGCATCCTTGCCAGTACTTGGTATTGTCAGTGGTTTTAATTTGCTTTTCTCTAATGACTACCGATGTCTAATAACTTTTCATGTACTTATTTGCCATCCCTGTATCCTCTTTGGTTAAGTGTTTGTTGAAGTCTTTTGCTCACTTTTTTTTTTCACATTTACCTTCACTTTTACTTCTGTATCTACCTAAATACATTGAAAACCAGGAGTTCACAAAAATATATCCAATTCTAACCTAATAACTACATGGTTCATTCTATTTTTCTTCCTTTTAGTATCTGTAATTCCCCTCTCCAACAGTTAAAAACTTGTTTTCATTATCCTTAATGTATTTTGTTACCCTTCATATATTTACTTTCTTACTCAAGCCCACTGTATGTGACCCATCTCCCGTCTCCACCACTAACCTTACTCTCTGGGCAGATGCTCCACTCTCCCTGTTTGGGTCCTGACAGCCCATATGGGGCCACACTCACACAGGGACACATATCTCCCCGTACGTGGGCTCCTACAACCCACTCCAGGCTGCCCCTTCATAGGAATGCCATCTTCATCCTGCTTGGACTTAATGTCCATCACTAGTGATTACATCTCCCCACCACAGATGGGTTTATCTTGCTTGGGCTCTGATCTTTGATACCTCACACTGGCCTACTGCTTGCTCATTTGTAAAATTAGGCTATTTACCTTCTGACTACTAAGTTTTAAGAATCTTTATAGACTCTAGATACCAGTTTTTGTTGGAAATGTGGTTTGCAAATATTTTCTCCCAGTCTGTAGATTGTCTTTTCATTCTCTTAACAGAGCTCAAATTTTAAAATTTGTTGCAGCACAATTTATCAATTTTCTCTTTATATATCATGTCTAAGACACGATTACCATGTTTAATAGAAGTAGTAACAGTGGGTATCCTTGTTTCAGTCCTAAAAAGAAAAAAAATGCTTTTAATGTTTCTCTACTGAGGATGATATTGGCTATAGATTTTTACACCTATTTGGTATTAGATTTTAAAAGTTATATAAGTAATAATTTAGATGCCACTGATAACTGTATGAAAAGGTTAACAAGAGGTAGCATACTCATTTGCCAATAGTTTTATATAGAATCCAAACAAGTTCACATAAAGCAAGGAGGCAGTGTGGTGTGGTAGAAAGGATGTGGGTTAGGGGGCTGGCTGGTCACACTTGAGCTCAAATCCCATGGCTTATAATCTTTGTGGCCTAGGGGATATAAACTCTTTCTGTTTTTTTTTTTTTTTTTTATCTGTAAAACCTCATAGAATTTTTGTAAAAATTAACTATCATGTATGACAGAGCTTAGAATAGTACACTGCCTGACTCTTGTGTTGGGGCCTAAAAATATTATTGCCATCTTAAAGGGTGCCTAGCTGATTCTAATCTTCTATTTAATAAACACTCATTAAATACCTCCTATGTGGTGGGTACCACACTAAGTAGCAGGGATGCAGCTTTTTAATTTAATAATGTCAGTAGTCTTATAGGCTACAAAGAATTTCTATAAGGTTAATACAAATAATGCCTTAACTCAGCTTTTATTTTATAACTTTTTATAGTAATATTATGCTTCTATGTTGATTTCTTTAATCAGAAGAAGGTAATTAGAAGATCAATTTTTAAAATAGTTTCACCTCCAGAAAAAGTCCCAATATTTTTTCTTTGATAGCAGCAAACATGGTAGAAACCATATAAAATGCATCTCTTTCATATCAAGGCTGCTGTAAACATTGTATTTCAATAACATTTCATTTTGAGTTATATGAAAGTAGATGCTTTTTACTTGATAATTAGGAAAACATATGTCAGAGTCCTAAGCCACATATTATCCACTGGGTTTTAGATTTCAAATCTCTTATATCTTGAAGTATCCAGCATTCATTAATCATGTTAAAATTTTCAGGCATATAAAATTGGAGTATCATCAAGCAGAGTCTGTATTTTTAATTTTTAAATAATCCTATCATCCCATCTAAAAGCTACAAAGGAAATTATAAAAATTAAATGTGTAATCAAAACACATGGATTACATCTAAGGTTATTAGATGGCAACCTGGACTGAAATAACTTTTATAATTAATTTTCCCACATTTCCATCAGAGGAAGATGTTGCCCAGTTTCACCTAAAGTCAATTCAAATAGCTTCTCCTTTATAGATAACAGTGGATAACAGAAGGGTCCATCTAAGAGAAAAATCAATTGAGACAATTAGCCATTATAGTATAACCTGGATGCTGCAAAGATATGATAAATCAGGGCAAAACTCAATGGAAAATGAAACTATCTTCATGACTACTGAAAAATTTAATCTACAATAATGACAACCCAACAAATTTAACTTCACACAGGAACAAAGCACCAAATATCATATGTTCTCTCTTACAAGTGAGAGTGAAACATCGAGGACATATGGACACAAAGAAGGGAACAACAGACACTGACACCTACTTGAGGGTGAAGAGTTGGAGGAGGGTGAGGATTGAAAAACTACCTATCAGGTACTATGTCTGTTACCTGGATGACCAAACCATCTGTACACCAAACCCCTGTGACATGCAATTTACCTATATAACAAACCTGCACACGTACACTTGAACCTAAAAGTTAATAAATATATAGAATGTGTAGATTGAAAAATAACTTTAAAAAATTCTAGAAGACATGCTAAAAAAATCATCATCAGAAGGTTAAGCATTTAAACTGTATTATATGAACTCCCACATATGGACAATACTTGTTTTTCCTACTAAATTCTACCATTGCATTACACTTTCAATTTTAATTTTTAAAGTGTAATGAAACTATTTAGGTATAACATATTTTCTAGTAACTGATTTGGAATGCAGACTTGATCCAAAATGTTTACCAGAAAATTATTATGTTTTTAATTACCCCTCAAACGGGCTTACAGATTATAGGTCAAATTGAGGGGAAGAAATATTTATCTAATAATTTTTAAAATTGATGCTTACCATGAGATCTGGGAAACCAACAACTATTGTAGCATAATTGTTCTCATCTGAGAGAATTCGGTTGGGAGAGGCAATCTTTTGTTCCACAGCTGAACTTAGATGTTCAGATGATAGCTGATCACTGGAAATTTTATGAGGTATGCTGAACTCTGTTTCTGAAAAGTATCAGACAAACATTAGACACCATATGCCCCTGAAATGTTCCAGGAATTAATTTTTTGCAAGATTTTATTTTTAACAAGTCAAATGGAAAAGAACAAGTTAAAAAGGGGGAAACACTTTAAATTATATTCACGGGCTTTTGTTTGAGAAAATGCCATTTTTATAATAAAGGCATCCTCCCAAAGTGATTTCAAATATTTATAAAATTCAAAATTTTATTAGGAATAAATTATTATTAATAGCTCCCTGCAGAAAAGAGATGTGAAACTGACCCAACCCAGTGTTGGCAATGGTATGTTTTAGATTTTTATCATAAGTACTATTCATCCCTCAAAACTGTGATAAATTAAGTAGAAATCCCAATGGTCTGTGGAAAAAAGATGTTATCCTAAATTAGACTTGCAACTTAAATGTAAGTAAAAATACTGATCTGTCAGTTAAAAAAATTCAAAGACAGAGCTTACAAGAGTGAACTTCCTTATGACAATTTGAAAGAGCAGATTCTTATTTACTATTTCTGGCCTAGTGACTAAATTTTTTCTTTTGGTGTAAACTTAACATAGGCTGGTGTTTTGTTCTTAAATGATTCTAGAGGACAGTATGTGTACAAGCATGCACTCTCACACCCATAAACACAGATGACATAGAACTTACCTTGTATAACTCCAAACCCTGTGCTGGGCGGCTCCTCTTTCAGCACATACAACTGGCAAACCCCACTGCCCTCAGATGCGACGTGTGCAGGCTTAGTCAAAAGGTATTTCCTGCAAACAAACAAAACATCCAGCTTAAGTGAAATTTTTCTTTTTCTAATAGTCATAAGGTCAGACTAAGAAAAATTAGATTCTCCTAAGCCTCTTTTTTTATAGTTCCAGTATAATTTGCAGTTTTTGAGTTTCATCATGAATTAACAAATAAGTTATCAACACCGTGTTAAAGAGCAGTGCACAACAGCAACACAGTAATGAATGTGAAGCAAAAATCCAACACTTCCTATAAGAGAAAGGGTTGTCAGGGAAAAAAAAAGCAACTCTAATGGGGCACACTCTTATTATCATGGAGTCCTCTCTTGATAAAACTCTTTGATCAGCCGGGAAGGAGAAGTATGATTTCGGATCTGTGATCAGCTAAGAGACAGATGCCCTTCTCACCACTGTAGTCTCCTTGATCTACTTATTTTCAACATTTCTAAAATATGAATGCATACATAGGTAGAAATCCTCTGCAATGAGCTACTTCTCCTTGTCAGCAGAGGGGCAGAAAGAGTCTACACTTAGCTAGTAGAGTCGTGCATGAGGGAAGGTACTCAAAGTTGACTGTCATACACTGCCTTTAATCAAGAAGTGCAACAGTCCAATGGGTCAGACAACACAAACATAATCACAACCAAACCAGAATACACAAGATAAAAAGAGAAACTTCTAAGGTGTGAACTCTGTGAATTTATAAAAAGGCAACAGCTCTAGCATGGAGACTACTTCAAAGTCGATGGAAAATCTACTTTGAAGTACCTGCAGTTTGGCAAGAATACAGTGAATTCTCGATGTACAACTAGGAAAAAGCCCAAATAAATACGGATCATATGCAAAGTCATGATTTTTTACTGCTAATTTCAATGTCATTTTCTGAAAAATGACATTTATTTTTTCTCCCCTCCTCTCTTCTGTCATCCAAGTACTAACCAGGCCCGACCCTGCTTAGCTTCCGAGATCAGACGAGATCGGGCGCGTTCAGGGTGGTATGGCTGTAGACATCTCTTTTCTAATAAGTCTCATATATAGAGATGCTGCCAAACACAGAAAGCAGTAAAAGACAGACACAAGAAAGACAGAACAGTAAAGATATTGGATAATTGGTAAATAACATTGAGCTACAGCATACTCCATGATACACTATATAAAGCCACTCACTGATTTGTTTTGCTCTCCACCAGAAGCCATTTGTCCTCTGCCACGAGGAAAACTGTCTTGAGGTTAATGGGAAGTGAGATGGTGTGAGTTTGCCCTTCTAGAACATCCAGCACGATCAGGCTGTTCCTAGAAAAGGAGAAGAAAACTGTATCTGAAAGGAAATGGTGAGGATAATGGTTGAGTGATCTGGCATAATCATTTCGTGATATATTATGCAATCCTTAAAAAGAATGTTTTTAAGACTAAATAATAATATAGAAAAATGTTAATTGAAAAAAATGGATATACAAAATTCTAAACTATTTCAGCCTGTGAATGAGTAAAAATAATGGAAAGTAGTAACCATTGCCACGTTAGTAGTGGCTATGTCACGGAATTGTGAGCACTAGCTTTTCTTATGTCTGTTTCTCAATTTTCTGCAATGTGGACAAAGTTACTTTTATATTAAAACATTCATAATTTCATTATATTCATTTTATAGTAAACAAGTATAATCAAAACAGGAAATAGAATGGACCAAATAAGAACTCCAGTTTCAACCTTCTATAATAAAGAGCTCACCCTTTTTCTTTGTAGAATACTAGCCAGTTTTTGTTTGAAAATTCTTTACACATTTTATAAGTTTCCTAAAGACAAAACAAAACAAGATATTAACATTAAATGTGTCAGATACAGTCATGTCTCTCTTTAACTACTTCCCCTTAAATAAAATAAAGTTCTTCAACTTGTAAAACATGTAATTCTCAAAGATGCTATCTATTTATCTACCCCAAGACTCTTACGGTAAAATAGATTAAACTATATATCAAAATTTACTGAACTATACTAAAACCTCTTCCGAATAAATTTTTAAAAACAACATCAAACATTGTTAAGAAATAACAGGCTATCTGATGATTAACATGAAATTTATACCATAAAATAAACACATAGGAAAATCCTTTGTTTCTTAGATTAGGATACATTTATGAAATTTAAAAAAATCACTTTTTTCATGGTCCTTTAAGACCTAAGTACGTTGACTTGCAGGGCAGAGGGTAAACTTTATTTTATATCCATTATTTTTTCTGAATGGCAGACTAAATACTCTTGTGTTGGCCTAAACTGTTTGCTTACTCATTTAATTTAGTTAATAAACTAAAACACTTATTTTTCTAATAGAGGAAATTAAGTGTTATACTCATGGTTTTATAATATAAATCTAAAACATAACTATATAACTGGAAAACAGGTTAAACTGACTCCATGATTAGAAATTTGTTAAAAATTACCATATACAAATAGTTTCTCATTTTCTCTTATTGTTAGTCCAGTCCTGGCAAATCTTCATGCAAGTATTATGTCATAAAAAGAAGTCAATGATATTTAATTATACACACATCTATAGTTATATATACCATGTTAAAATCTGCATGTGCACAACAAGAAATTCTCTTGCACATTACAACAAACAAAAAGCACTTAAAGGGATGGGCATGCATGCATCTTTCTGGTTAGAAAGCAATAGAAATCCTTGGCAATTTGCTGGACAAATATGGTGTTTCTTACAGCTTCTTCTTTGTTCCACCAGGAAGGTTTCTTAGATGTAAACTCTTCCGAAGGGAGAATGAGACGACGAAGGGCTTGGCCAGTGGTATCTAACAACAAGATGGCATTACTCTGCAAATGACGAAAACAGTGAAAAGCTCAAGATTTGTTCTTCTTTTTTTTAAAGGAGCATCCCTTGGCAATCTGACAGTGAAGGTTATAGTGACAAATCAAAGCAAAGACAATATTTTAATGCTTAAGAGATATCACAAAGACATTAAATGATTTTTCTTAATGAAGAGTTTACAATTTTTGGTGGTTTTAGGAAGACATTTCTAAATATGTGATGCAAAAGGTATTCTCTTTAAATATTTTATGTAAAAACCATTCTCTTTTAAATATAAGCTAGTTGAACCATGATTCTGTTTTATTGTCTAGTAATAAGGAAATTACAAGGATTGATGATTTTAAGAAGGTCATCTACTTGTACCAAAATCATACTTAAAAATGCTCTGTTGAAAGCTCTCTTATATTGTGCATAATTAAATCTCACTTATCTAAAAAAAATCATTTATCTCATTTGGTTCAATTTAGAAAATAAGTATAAGATAGATATAAACATGAGTTGGCAAGAAACATGAAAGACTCCAACAAACTAGCTAGTAATGAGCATTCTTTCATTTAGAAATTCACTAAGCTTGAAGAACCTTCACAATTGGTGCTATAATAATGTACAAACAACAGATTTCTGCAGCATTATCGATCATAGCTATGCAATGATATAATCTCTCAGTAATTAGGATATGTTTTTAAAGAAAATAAATAAACTTTATATGTTGAAATACATGAACTGAAACACAAAAAATAAAAACTTAACTTTGAGAAAGCCAGAAAAATTAAATATTTTAAAGAGATACAAAGAAGTTGGTTTTTTTAATTAAAATATAAAGAAGTTTGAAGATTAGACTAACGGGTTTGCAAAGGCATCAGCAAGTTATTTGTCAGACCTCATTGTTAAGCATGTGTCTTTTCTTTCTTTGTTTTGTTTTATTTTAAATTTGGGGCTCCTCCAGTTATCCTAACTCTTGTGAATTTTTCATTTCAAGAATTTCTTTTGGAGAAACTAAAGTCACAAAGCACACAAAGAATTAATATAAACCTTGAAAACAATAAAATGTTAAATGTTTGTTAATTTATTCTACAATATTTATTGAGCAGCTTATATTCAATATATAAAGAATATAACAATGAATTAATCATGACCCTTGCCTTCTGTCATGTAATTTAGCTAGAGAAATAAACAGAAATGTAAAAAATTTAATGATTCATCTGCAAATCTAGCATTTCAGTATGGTTTTAATTTTACTTTACGAGCTAATTTTGTGGAAGTGCTTAAGAATTAAAATAGTATTTGCACCATATAACTCACTTCATACTGTATACTCTGAATTTTAGCTGTATTAAAAAATTTTGCTAAGCATGTTGACAAAGTTTTAATTTTTTTTCATAAATATCACCCTTAGAATGCATCATTCTGTATGAGATATAATTCTCCACTAAGAATGTGCATTAGAAATATTCTTTTAAAAATTAACATATAACAAGTATCATTCACCAATACTTGACAGTTTTGAAAATGGTAATAATACCTTAGAGTTTTCCTTAAGAAAAAATAAAATTAAGTTAAAAATTTACAATCTCTATAATAGATTAAATATTTTTTGATGGGAAAAATCTTTCTTATATAATAAATATGTAAAATATTAAAATGAATTCTTAGCGCTTGAGCAATTTTGGGATATTAGCCTTCGTAAGCAAAAGGAAGTCCTAAAAATGTTTCATGCCTAAAAATGAGTAAGCAGAAAAATAAGCAGTTGATTAAACAAATGTGATCAAGCAGAAAAATAAGTTAGTATAGTCTTCCATTTTTCTACCTTTTTAGGGTCTAATACTTATATGTTCATAACATGGCATAAGTGAACTGAAAAACTGTATCTTTGTAAGTGACAGAAAACTATTCCCAGCCTTTGCTGTACTTAGAATTAGTTTATAAGCAACATGAAGGAGTTCTGTTTCTCCATCCTTTTAGATGTTAATGGTTTCCTTCTGTAAATGACTAATGATAGATTCTGTCTGGGTTTAAAAATAGAATTTTGCGTCACACATGAGTACATGTAACTGTGGCTTTGGCACTCCTTTAAGGGGGGCAGGGAGGAGATGCAAGTGAGCAATTTTATTATGCTTGTGTTTGACTGGGAGAAAAGTAACCTCTGGATGACCTCCATGTCCCTAAATCTGAAATTCTAAACTTTGTACAGATGTAATACATAATCTCAAGGGGAGTAGGGGGAGGGGACGGTCTTTATTTTTAGGCATGGCAAAGTTTCCCTTTCCTCACTTAAGATTTTATTTTAGCAAGGAATCTTTGAACAACTTTTAAAACTAACCAGGGACATGCATCTGTAGCAAAGCTTTATGTTAAAAAGACAAGGAATAGCTGAATTCATGGAAGTACTTCTCTACAATATTTTGGCTATATTTTTAGTTAGGGTAGAATGAAGAAAAAGGAATTGATGGCAGTCCATTTATTTTTCATTCCACTAGAATTATTTATCAGTTGTTAAATTTCACAGCTGTGTGCTGTTCACATGGAATATTACAGGTCTGACATCCTGACAAGGGTATACGATAAAATAGACAGTTAAGAGGGTACTCTCTGGGAAAAGAGAAGGCAGTTTAGAGGACAGGTAGAGAGGAAGTATCCAGATAAGCTGTGTAGGTCTGCTCAGGGTTTTGAAGCAGTTTTCTGGAAAACTTGAAACTGTGGCCAAAGGGATAAGTAAGGCAGCACAGGAGGAGGCAAGGTGCTGGCTGTAGAAGTCAAGCACAGCTTAACAATAAAAATCAGATTTTCTTTCATGAAAGTAATTGAAATTGAATAGAGCATTAATCAGCAATATTACCGAATAACTGGATCTTTTGAGAAAATAAAATTGCCGAGAAGCTAAAAATCTGGTACATGTATTAAAGAATTGGTTAATTTGACAGCTAAAAATGTGGCAGGACTGTTTAAATACTCCAAATTTAGTCTCATCCAAATTTGATTGTTTTCCTAAATTACAAAATCACCAAGATACCATTTACTTTTTAGGAAAGATTGTTGCGGCTATAGAATTAAATTCAATGGCATCGATACTTTGTTGAAAATCTGTAAAATAAAACCCTCATTCCAATTTTCAGGAGATAAACTTTTGTGAACAATATCTGGATATTTATCAACTCTGCTCCTAGGAGAAAGTAAAACTAAAAAAAGTAAAAACAATATTAGAAAAAAGCTTATAACTCAAAATTTATGATAATTTCTGGAGGCAAGACCTAAAGTTAAAGTTGTAATTTCCTCAATGAACTACTGACACATTATGCAATACTTTCCTCTTGATTAGTAAAAGTATTATTTCTTAGTATCACTTTGCTCTTTAAATATTCATAAGTAACAACACTATATTTAAAAATATTTTCCTATTATGAGTACTTTTTAATAAAGCTTTCTAACTAATCTTTTCCCCAAAATCTGTAGTGAGTGAGAGAGTAGGTGAAGTTTAATTCTGGTAGGGTCAATCCAATATGCTATGAATCTCAGGTCTTACTATGTACTTGTCAGACATGTTATTTGAACTCTGAGCCTCAGTCCTTTCATGTGTAAATATGGCTTAGAGCTACCTCACCAGAAAGTTGGAAGAATAACATGAGATAATGTAAGCAATCTCTTACATATTATGTTGTCAACATTTAACAATTGATCCTTATCCTTGAGACATTCATCACCTGCCTTCTGGATAACACATTCTTCAGTTTATCCATCTACTCTACTGGTCACTCATTTTCAAACTCTGTCATTGATTCTTCCTCATCTCCCTGATTTCTTAATATTTTACTGCCCCAAGGCTTAGTGTTTGGACTTCTGTTCTCCACTTATGTTCACTCCCTTGGTGACTTCTTTCAGTCTCATGGCTTTAAAGAACATTTATTTGTCAATGAATTCCAAACTTATATTTCCTGTTAGGAGCTCTCCACTGAACTCCGTTCTTATCATCTACTTGGATATTTAATAGACATCTCAAATTGAATCTAATTTCATCTGAGCTTCCCTCCCAAACTGATTCTGTCTCCATCTTAGTCAATGGCAACTTCAAGTTGCTCAGTCCCTAAACCTTACAGTTGTCCTTTACTCTCTCTCACCCCATACGTTGGAATTGTTAGGAAATTCTGTTGGTTCTACCTTCAAAATACAGCTAAACTCTGCCATTGCTTGTGAGCCCATCCTCCTCCAAACCACCATTCTCTTAACTAGTCTCCCTCATTTTACCTTAGCAAATACAGACTATTCACACAGAGCACCCAGAGAAATCCTTTAATCATGCTAGCTCCCTGCTCAAAACTTTCTAATGTCTTCCCCTTTTACTCATAGTCACGACCCAGAAACTTCAATGGCCTACAAGACTCTATACAGTACCAGTGGTCTCCAACCTTTTGGGCACCAGGGACCAGTTTTGTGGAATACAGTACTCCCACTGACTGGGGAGGTTGGGTGGAAGCTGTGGGATGGTTTCAGGATGAAATTGTTCTACCTAAAATCATCAGGTATTAGTTAGATTCTCACAAGGAGCCCACAACCTAGATCTCGCATGTGCAGTTCACAATAGGGGTCATGCTCCTAAGAAAATGTAATGCTGTGGCTGATGTGAAAGGAGGTGGAGCTCAGGCGGCAATGTTCACTTGCCCAACACTTACCTTCTGCTGTGCGGCCCAGGTCCTAACAGGCCAGGAACCAATACTGGTCTGTGGCCTGGGGGTTGGGGACTCCTGCTCTACACAACCTGCTTCCCACTATCCCCTTCACTTTGCCCCTAGTCCAACCCACAGTGTAGCCTCTTTATCTCTCCTCCTACTTCCCTCTTATTCAATCTTCCCCACTACTCTTCTTTAAAGATGAAGGGACATGTTTCTAGCCTTTGGGTCTTTAAATCCACTATTCCATTTGCCTAGAACTCTCTTATTCCAGATACCTCTTCTCTTCTTCATCTCTCAAGTCTTTGGTTAAATATCCCCCTTTCAATTAGGCAATCCATGACTACTTTATTTTAAATTGCAGTCTTATTCCCTCTTGCTTCTCACCTGCTAATTTAAGGTATAATTATTTATTTTGATGATTATCTATCTTCCTGCATCAGAATGCAAGTTTTTGAGGACAAGAGTTTTTGGGTATTTTTGGTCACTGCAGTATCCCCAGTAGGTGGCACATGATATATATTTGTTGAATGAATATGCTTAGTGTAGTACTTGGTATATACTAGATAGATAATAGGTATACAGAAACATTAGGCTCCTTTCTATTGGTATTGTTTCGATTAACTTAGACCTTTAGAAGTCTCACTAATTAAAACACAATCCGTCTTCTGATCTATATGTTTTGTTTGGAATTATTTTTAGCCTGACTCTGGGCACCTGTGCTTGTCATTAGTACAATCTTAGTATACTAATCCATAGTAATGATAGATATAACTTGAGCATCATTAGATACTGATGGATCTCATTGCATTCCATTTGGTGTATTTACATGGCTGTCTCTACCAAAATATATCATTCAGGTCTCAGATAAAATGTCATCTCCTAAAAGGAGAAATATCAGCACTCTTTTTAATACCATTCACCTTCTCAATTCCTCTTACCCCATCCCCATCACTCCCTTGGACAGTACCTTGTTTCCATACACAACAATTATCATTACCTGAAACTGGCATGTTCATTTGTTGGTTTACTTGTCTATCTCCCCAAAGAGAGTGTAAGCTTGGCAACAAAGAATCATCTGACCTCAGGTGTCAAAAGTGTCGAGGTTGAAAACCCCTGGCTTACCTGTTTCTAGATTTATAGGTCATGTTGAAGTCTCTGCAGAAAGGAAGATATTAGCCTGCCTTTGTGGTACTGATAAAATGCAACTCCTGACTGATCCCTCCAGCTCCTCTCCTTGATTGTCATGAAAGCACATCTTTTCAGTTACAGATTTCTAATCACTGTTGTCTTCCATGTAAGTTATTCTTCACAAAATTGTAGTCTGGTGTGCATTACCTGCTGCTCATGGAGAATCACTTGACCTTTGAGGGGACTTCCCAGCGGTGCCACTGTCACAAAAGGGTGCCAAACGCCACTGGCTGTTCTTGGGAAGATATCAAAAAGATCCACAAAGTAGCCACTTTTTCCAGCCATATTCATAAAATACAGGGAAATGGGATTGCATGTAACTACACAAAGAGTATTTTCCTCATTTTCTGAAATGACAAAAAGGTGTTAATTTTGTGGTTTGCAAACAGTTTTCTAATTGGTCAAGAGGTCTAGTGAAAACTGAATCATGAAAACACATTTGGAACATAGAGTTGGAACTCAGCAGATGATTGGTATCATGGCTTGATTAGGCTGAAAAGACCATCAGAAGCAGCTTAGTTTCGACCCTAAATGTAGATAGACGGTCACACCTATGAATCTGAAAAAAATGATTATCTATTTGTTCCCCAAAGAATGTCACAATATCTTGTGATAAAGCCATTCGATATTAAACAATCCTCAATGTCAGGAAATTCTTCCTTGTGTGACAGCAACGTGCTTAATGCTACAGTGAAGGTCTGATCTCTTGTTCTCTTGTTGGTCACTGGTTGGTTAACGTCTTCTATCTGCTAATCTTACATTTTCTGGATAGTACTAGCTGTTTAAAATTTATTGCTGTAAATAAGTAATTCAATTTTTAAAAAATCTTAGCTCTATGGATCTTATTTTTCCAAGCTTTTGTTCAAATTTGAGTATTTCTTATTGTAAAATCTCTGTCTTTTCAATCTGGGTACCTAAGTCCATTTCCTTCCATTTGGAGAAGTCAGTGCTTCTTCAAATTTCAAGTGGCTATGAATCACCTGGAGATCTAATAAAACTACAGACTCTGCTTCAGGAGGGTTGAGGTCAGGTTTCAGATTCTGTCTTTCCAACAAACTCCCAGGAGATTTGGCTAATGGTGCTGGTTTGAGGTCCCCCCTTTGAGTAGCTAGACTGTGGACTAAGTCTCTCATAATTTCTTATGTGGGTTCCATTGAGGTAAGGGATTAAGCTACTTTTGCATAATAAATGCTATCAGGATCAACTATCACCCAGGTATCTGTTTTATAGTGGTCATATTTTTCTGAACCCCAAATGAAGACACAAGATATGACAATAAAATACATCATTTAAATTTGGGACTACCCTGAAAAATCTGGAACACGTGTGTGTCTGTGTGGGTGCATATGTGCCATATCAATATATTATATATATTACGATATCATATTATACATATCATATTCTACATAAAGATATAGTAAATTTAAATAAATAAGCTAACTGAAAAGAAATACAAGTCAACAGAAGGACTGAAAAAGACAAATATTATTTAGGGGGCAATGCGAACTGTAGATGTTACAGTTTCAGTTATCAGAACCATAGAATTTAGAATTTATGGATCTTTTATAATACTTCCATTATCAACACAAATAAGTTCTATTCAACATTTATTGAGCACCTTCCTGCATAACTTAGGGAACTGGGAATACGGTAAAAGTGTTAACAGAAATGTACTTAAGAAACACATTTAATGTTTTCTCTTTTTGCAGCCATTAAATACAGTTCAGTCTTTGTCTTAAACATATAGATACACGATTTATATGTATCTTTTACCAATCTTTTTCAAAAAAACTGTACATTTTTAAAAGCACATATTTTTATTTCAAATAGATTTGAGCAATAAACTATATCAATAGAACTTACAGGCACAAAAACAAGACATCAATTTTTGTCTTAATAATTCTCATATTAGTCAAGTTAGAGATTCTCTCCCTTCCCCCAGCTGCCACTTCAGTTTATATCACCTTAGTAACCAACAGCAGTTGAGGAACTTCTACCCAAATGTACCCAGGGCCCACTGCATGAATCAGTAGGTATTGGTAACAGCCCAGAATTGTGGGTGCCAAAAATTCACATCCTTTTTTTTGCCATTCTTTACAATGTGAAGTTTAATGACTGCAAATCACTCTAGCCCTACTTTCATGGTTCATGTAATCACCAAACTGGAATTCCAGCCAAAAAACCCAATGTTTTTTCTTTTTCCCTTCTATTTTTAGCACGTGCCTGGGTGTGTTTAACTTTGTGCTACAATTGTAATGAGAAACAGACATATGCATACAAACTCAGCAGTGCTTATGTGGATTCCACAATAGCATTTTGTTAGGTTGTTAGAGGAAATTAGTTCTAAATTACATATAATTGCTATTCAATCCAAGAATGACAGACACCAAGTCTATCATAAACTTTTGATGTCTAGAGATTATTTTAATCCCTCTTTAAAAAAAAACATATGCAGGAAAGAAAGATCAAAAGATTAAGCAGACATACCATATGATGTAGCAATGTCACAGATTATATTAATTTCATCCAGTGGTATTCTCCAGGAGGCACATTCTTCAGTAAAGTTTAGGGATCTTTCTTCATGTCTTTCTATTGGATACGCCTGTATATTTATAACTGCTGGCCCCTATAATAAAGCAGTTATCTAAGTTAAGAAATTTTGGTTGTCACCAAAATGTAGAATAAAGTTCTTCCAAAATATAAACTTTACATTCAAGTATTTAATATCTTATTATACCTTTTCTCAATTTATTGACAGGCTTAGTACTCATAACAATAACAATATCATACACTTACATTTATAAATGCTTTAACATGTGCTGTCTTATTTAATTTCTCATTTTTCTTTTTACTCACAAAATATACCAGATGTAAAATCCCATAGGATTTCTCCTTTCTTCATTCCTTCCTAAGGCGAGAGCCAGTTTTGAACTCCAAGTATCAGAACCCAGAGCTGTCCAAACCAGGGGAATAATTTGCAATTGAATGAGCCAGAGTGTGATATATTTCCATTGTGGAGAAGAATTTTTATGTCATTGCACAGAAATGTAATGGTTAAACCTGGGTTTTTAAAATTAAATGCAGAAACGTGGCATTTGAAATTAAAAAATAAAACAAATCAAAATTACTGATAAACACTTGTGTTACTTATGAAAGATAAAGTATTTCACATATGGTGATAATTACTCAACATAAATAATAAGCAGATGAACTAACTTAATGTTATGGATATTAGCTCTGGGTACTTAGATATGACTTCCTGAAAGAATGCTATAGAAGTAAGCAAATCTCCAGTGATTTGCCCGCCCTGCAGTCCTTAATTAATCAAAAATGTTTGGACTAGATATTGGCATCCATGTCCCCCGTCCACCACCCCTCTTCTATCTAGTTCATATCTTGGGGGATAGGGAAGTAAGAAACTGCATTTCTCATCCCACCTTTAGAAAGGGTTCTGGAAATGATTTAGGCTTAGCCAATTAAATGCACTTGAATGAGTTATGGAAGGCAGAAAGGAGATAGTGACCATCTTCCTGCAGTGATAGCAGACAAGGAGGCTCTGACAAAAATGAACTGTCAGATTAGCATGTCTCGGTGTGTTTAACTTTGTTCTACTATGAGGGTTGACAAACTATGGTCTGCAGGTCAGGGCTGACCCACAGCTTGTTTTTTTCTAAATAAAGTTTTAGTGAAACACAGCCACATCCATTTGTTTATGTACTGCCATGGCTGCTTTTGCACCATATGGCAGAGTGGAGTGGTTGCAGCAGAATCTATTGGCCACAAAGCCTGAGGTATTGACTACGTGGTCCTTTAGAGAAAATGTTTGCTGACACTGCTCTACTGTGCTGCCCTCAGCAGCAGGGATGATAGCAAAAGCAGAAATACTGATCCTGAAATTACAAGTCCAATGTTGCCCCTCAATTTCTGTTTCTGCTGCCCTTTCTAATGACTTTATAAGCATCTGTTTTCTCACAGTAAATCCCTTTCTTCTTGAAATACCTAGCAAGATTTCTATTGCAACTAGTGACTGATACTTCTTTCCTTTACCTTTCACATGAAGACCGAGCCTGGCAAGAATATGTGGCTAAAAAGAGGCCCAAAATAAAAAAGCACAAAGTTTTAATCCTATTAGCACATACAAAGTAAAGATAATTATCACAGTGTAACTTTCCTAGGAAAATATATAACATGCCTGACTCTCATTATCCAATTAGCTTTTTAGAAATTCTATCTACCCTTTAGGAATTGTCTACTGAGAGGCCAGTCTGATTTGAAAGTTAGAGCAGAAGCTAAAATAACATCAGAACAAATCATTTCTGAGATTGTTTGGATTACCTCCAGGGAAGACACAGCAAAATTTATAAGGTTCAGTATTTTAAGAGAAAATAATGATGATATTAACCTTTATGTCTATATGGTGAGTTTCCACTGGACACAAGAGTTTTTGCATCCCACTTCTTGCCTGACCAATTGTCCAGTAGCCCATGAATGTCTGTTCTGGCAGAGGCAACCTGTTAAGAATGATTTGCAAAGTAAATATTTCTTCTTGTATACAAGTCATAGGAAAAAAATAACAAGCCATCTATTATCAACCACACAAATAAATTTGAAGAACGCTTTACTTAGAAGTGAGTTATACTTCATTTTATTAAAAGACAGTGTATAAAATCATGTTTAGAATATACTTTCAGATAAAAAAAAGATCCGACATTTCAGAAACTCAGAAGGTAAGGCAAGGTCCTGCTTTTATCTTAATGACAAATATAATTGATTTACATACATACTACCTTGAATTGGAGTAATTTAACATCTAAATTTCTGGTAGAGTACAGAAAAACTTTTTTTTTTTTTTTTTTAATTAGAGCAATCTATCATTTTTTTTCTTTTTTTGAGATGGAGTTTTGATCTTGTTGCCCAGGCTGGAGTGCAGTGGCACAATCTCAGTTTACCACAACCTCTGCTCCCAGGTTCAAGCGATTCTCCTGCCTCAGCCTTCCTGAGTAGCTGGGATTACAGGCATGCGCCACTGCACCTGGCTAATTTTGTATTTTTAGTAGAGATGGGTTTCTCCATGTTGGTCAGGCTTGTCTCAAACTCCCAACCTCGGGTGATCCACCCACCTCAGCCTCCCAAAATACTGGGATTACAGGCGTGAGCCACCATGCCTGGCCTATTCTTTTAAATTTGGAATCCAATAATAAAGAGTACACAATACTATCAGTCCCACATTGTATATTGTACAGGGCAAATTTCACAGACTTTATTTTGGCATCTTAATTTTTTTACTTTGAATTAAAATACATACTAAAATGTCCACATAAATATGTCAGCTCTGTACACATGTGTAACCAGTACCCAAGAAGGTAGAGCATTACTGGCATCCAGAAGCACCTGTGGAGCCACTTTCAGTCACTAACTCTACCAAGGAAGCTATATCCTGATTTCTGATGGAGTTATTCTGTATTTGGATTCCCTTTTATTTAAAATGACTTTCAAATAAGTGATCTGCCAAAACCAACATGGCAATACCAAAGTACAAAACAGCAGATAATTATTTTTAAGTCTTCATTTTTTTTCTTTGAGACAGGGTCTCACTCTGTCACCCAGGCCGGAGGGCAGTAGTGCAATCACAGCTCACTGCATCCTTGAACTCCTGGACTCATGATCCTCCCACCTCAACCTCCTGAGTAGCAGGGACTGCAGGCATGCAAAACTATGCCTGGATAATTTTTTTATTTTTTATTTTTAGAAGCAGGGTCTTGCTGTGTTGCCCAGGGTGGTCTCAAACTCCTGGACTCAAGTGATCGTCCTGCTTCAGCTTCCCAAAGTGCTGGGATTACAAGTGTGAGCCAAGTCTTCACTTTTTAATCATACTATCTTTTCTTTGATTCTCTAAAATAGGAACAATTGATTTGTCATTTAATGCATTAGACATTTCTTATTTGATGATTGGTTAAGACGAAAAGTGATTCAGAGTTAAAAGCTCTCTAAAAATAATATGCACATGGCTACAAACTGAAATGCATCCTTGGAATGAGTTTGACGGTCATTAAAAGAACACATGTTTATATTTAGAAATAATTTTATCTACAATAAAAAAGTAGTCTGACATATTTCCATATGCTTAATAAGATTATATAAGACAAAGATATTTTTTACATAAAATAATGGAAGTAAACATTCTAGTAGAATATGTTTTTTGTCCCTTTGGAATGATAATGTTTATCACAAGAGGAAAGAAATTACAAAGAAATTTACATTGAAATTCTTCTAAGTCATATGACATAAATCTCTCAAAAGCACACATGCACTTTTGAATCTATCATCTAAAGTATGTTTTTAAGTATCTGGACAATTATCTCAATAGGTGACCCACTTGCTTCCATCTTTTTACCAGGAAAGAATGTATGTGTGCAGGAAGCTGTGTGGGAGGGTACTGAATTAGGGGAATAAAGTGTTTTTACAATTACTGTGTTCTCTCTTTTGAATGTAATAAAAATACATTTCTGTGTTAACAGGCCAGATCTTGAAAACATAGACTGGGATCTCTCTCTTAGTTTAGGGAATAAACTGTATTTTACACTTGCTTTCAGTAACTCACCAAAGGAGAACTGGGCTCCAAATGTAGAAACAGGAAAATAAAAGGAGATGCATTTACTATTCTGTCAGCAGAGAAGAAATAATGTAACAGACTGCAGGAGATTTGGGTTTTGATTCTAGTTCTTTTATTAACCTGCTATATAAACTTGGGAAGGAGAAAGTCCACTGTTTTCTCTAAGTATTAATTGCTTTTTTTTTTCTTTTTGACTTTCCTTGATATTAATTTCTTCATTTGTGAAGTAAAGGGAATGATCCGTAAAGTTCCTTACAGCTTGGGCTGTCTGTGATGATCAAGGGAGTGAATAGAGAGAAGTATCACTGGTAAGTTTTATAGTCTTGCATTGTCTTGATACTCTGGAGTGAAAATAAATAATCAGAATGAAAATATCTATGCTTACCAACAGAACAGATGCCCTGATACTCATGCTTTACATGCTTTACTTAAGCATATAAAAAGAAGCTCTGAATACATCCCAAATTGGTTCTTTGAAGACAACAGAAATAGCTTCACATCTTGAAATTTAATTCAGGAGAGATCATGAATAAAAATGATTTTTGGTTGATACATAGCCTAAAACATTGATCTAATATATTTTTTCAAAAATTTTACAAAACTATCATACAAATGCTTAAAAAAACCCTTCATCCATTTGAGAAAAATTAACTTTGCTCAACTTCCAGACTTTACTGACAATGCCAGCCATGTTCATAAAATCTGGTTTGAACTTGCCAACTCATTCTAAGTAACAGTCATGGAAATTATATGTTGCCTGGCTCTATATAAAAATAGCACTGGCTGTTTGGTTGGCAGGGTATGGGAAGGACCTTCAGGTACCCTATATAGAATCTATTCCAGAACCACACAACATGATGCTATTGGCAGTAACAAATAAAGTGAAAGACACATAACACAGGGTGTCCTGGAGTTACACAATCAAACTGACTCCATCCTGTTCCTTGGTAACATAGGGTATTATTGTTTCTGAACTTTTACTATAGGCTCTAGGCTGGCCAAACTGAGGGAAACCCAAGCCCCTCATTTATTTTCTACTACTAAGCCCTCCAACTAAGCTGTGGGAAAATTTGACCATTACTAACTTTCTCTCTCTTGGTAAGTTAGTAGTCAGGGCAAAGGACAGGCATTATATTATATTTTGGTGCATGAGCAAGGTTTGGAATTTGAAACATAATCAACATTAATTTAGGGAAAACTCTAAATAACCAGTTAGCAAAAGGTCCTCTATTCCCTTAGTGAACTATGTCATCTAACTCTCACCAGACTTCAGTTTTAATATCTGATTTGATTAAAACAATAATGACATTTTCCATGGTTTAAGACCTTCTCACTTGTATTATTTAACTTTATTAAAGTCCTTGCTGGAATGATGTGTGGATTTGACTTTATGGGGAGGAAGGATGAACTTAAGGCCCATAAATAGCAGTACTTTTTATCTTCAATGTCATTCATGAATTTATGTTTTTTTTTTAAACAGTGAAGAATTTCAGTTCCTATGTTTGCTGTTTCTTAATCCCTTATGGAAATGATAATAAGGATGTGGAAGTAAGAGTTTTGACTAAAAGAAAAGTGAGCAGCATAATTGTGACTCAGGTCAAATTATAGTACTTGAGCAAGTTACAGAAAGAACAAAAAAGGTTTTCTTTTTTTCTAAACACACATACGATTCATAACCTGATGCATATGGACACCAAAGTCAAGTACTATAGTCTGAATGACATGCAAGAGATTTGTCTAAGATTGCTTCCATAAAGGGGTGAGCTGGGTTTTAAAGAGTATGTTCTGGTAAACTTCTGCCTTCTCTGAACATTTGCCAATGCTATTTTTGGAATATGAGAGAAAACACATGAAAAAGATTTGGATCTTTCTAGGGGCATTATGCAATTGGAAGTTGTTGACATACCTATTATCAACAATTCCTAAAACATTTCCTTACCACAAGAACTACTAATTTTCATGGGAATAATGGAACCCTTCAGGGCTGTTCTACCAACTCTCAAAAATTCAGCAATTACTACCATCTTTGAGAGGAAAATAACAACTCCAATTTTAGCAGGCCTCACTCATTCCTGATGTTTTAAATCTAACTTCTGGCAAAAATTAAGTTGGGTTGTCCAACAAAGTTCACTGAAGCCTTTCACAGAATAGCCCTGACTGATAATTCTGGCTTTGTGCTTATCCCTTTCTCTCAGTCTCAGCCAGCCTATGTCTTGCCACCTTAAACTGCTACTTGCTATTCCTGAACATGCTATGCATTTTCTAGGAGACCATTAACTCTGCCTAGTATTCCTTTCTGCTCTTGCCTCCTTGGTGAAATCCCTCTTATTCCCAAGTACCAATTCAAATATCACTCCCCCTTGCATTACTCCCCACTCCCCTATATTCCTTTTTCGGAAAAATGAATTCCTTACACTTCTGGGTTTCCACATAAATATGCACATATAAAACTCTTAGAATAAAGGTCTATAGAATCTGTAATTTTCACAAAAGACCTGAGAGAGAAAAAATTTAGAGAAAGCAGGTCAGAAGTGAACCAAGAAATCCCTTATACATATTTTTATATCTGCTAAAAGAAAAAGCCAGCACATTAAAGGGAGATAATACAAATGCCCCTTTATATACTTTTAAGTTAGTTACAATGGATACCATTATTAATTCCCAGTAATATCTTTCTTTATTTGCTAGAAACTTCAGAATGTCTCTTCCCTACCGTCTCACAGGATGTTGGTAAATTAGTTTTGCTTTGCTGCAAATGATGTATATGTAAGTATTTGTGTGTATTTTCCCTTTTTGTGCTTGGTTCTGCATTTAGGTATTATGGCTTCCACTTCATAACTTAGACTTGTATACCTCTGCCACCTAGATCCTGCAGAAATCACAGAAATGCAGAGTAATGTAGATGTATGAGATGGAAGATTTTGGGAAATTTGCTACTCTTGGCAGGCACTTCTCAAATATACACCCCGATACCCAGAATGACACTGTAGTTTGGTGCTGTTGGCCAGCGTCACTCGGTGCCAAAGCAGATGTTGTCAGCTTGCTCCACACATCTCTGGCTCTCTTCCTCCTCACAGAAGTTGCCAGACTACAGTTCTGGGGCCAGGGTTTCCTTTCCTTCATCTTTCTTCACGTTTCACTGAAAAAATGTCTTCTCTCTGCCATCTGCTTTATCAACTGCATCTTAGTATTTTCTAATCTTATGTTCTTTCCTTTTCTGATCATCCACAACAAGAATAAATGGGACTGAAACTCTCCCAGTTGTTGAAAACTTTCCCAGAGAAAAGTTTCCTGTATTTCTCACTAGGACTCACAGGATAAAAACTCTACTGTGAATATAGCACTTTGAATATAACATTGCATAATAAGGTTGGTAGCTTTACATGTTTTCCTTGCTAGAGTGATAATGCATTGAGAATAAGGATTAAATCTTACTCATTTGGACCTCTAGTATTCAGAATCCATCAGTTCTGCCACCTAATCCTTTCTTACTGTTGTGCCTCTTTTTCATTGCCACGGCCACAGTGTGGCCTCATTCTTCATCACCTGGGCTAGTGCAACTGCTTTGCAAAAGGTCTTCCTGCCTTTAGGTTCACTGCATTTCAGTTTATTACATTTAGAAAATCAAAATGGAGTCCTTTTAAATTAGAAAGGTAACCTTTGCTCTCTGATTGAAACTCTGACCCCTCCCTTTCAGCCTGACTACTCAGCATGCTCTCACTTAACCCTGAGTTAGTTGCCAAATGGCCTTTAGTTTCCAAAATGTACCATGTTTTCTTAAAATGTCTCTAGTGTTCTTCCCTTCTTTATTTGCCTGGATAATACTTTAATGATTCAGCCTCTCTATCTTCGCTGACTCTTCCCCAGGGCAGATGGCTGCAATCCTGAGTCTTGGTTCCTTCTTGTGTGGCTCTAACTTCACACGAGTCTCTCTCTCTCTCTCTCTCTCTCTCTCTCTCTCTCTCTTTTTAAACAAACAGTGTCTAGGTATGTTGGCCAGCTGGAGTGCAGTGGCTATTTGCAGGTGCAATCATCGTGCTCTATAGACTTGAGCTTTTGGGCTCAAGGAATCGTCCTGCCTCAGCCTCCTGAGTAGCTGAGACAACAGGCACGCACCACCATCCCTAGCTACAAGTCCATCTCTCTCTTGACAGCTTTCCTAATTAATTGTGACATCTTTGAAGGCAGATAATGAGTCTTCATCATCTTTATAATTCTTATTCTCTATATGTTGTTTACCACTAAGTAAGTGTCTGGTAAATGAAAGAATGCTTGGTTATGTTATAACTGCCAACATTTTGACCTTGTTTCTCATTGCAATGGCAATTTGCAAACTACTATGGTAAATTTTCCCTTTGCATTCCAATTACATGTCTGAATATCTCCTTCACTTACAAGACTTAACAAACGATGCACTCTACTTTGCGAGTATATTTAGAAAAGATAGCTATAGGTGGGGATTGGTGATTTCTATCCAGCTAGGAGACAGGCTTTCATAAAACATCACTTCTTTTAAATGCTTAAATGATCAAGAATCATTCTGTGATACTGCATGAGAGAAGATTCACATATCTTGAAAATTTCTATATAGATTCAGTATTTTCTTATTTTTTGTATTCCCATAAATGAGCTAAAAACAAATGGAATGGCTGTGAAGCTACTTCATAATATACCAAGAGAACACAGGGCCAAGACTATGACAATATAAAACTCATCGCCATTCTTCTGCTTATGACACTTTCGAGATATCATTAAGTAGACTTTATCATTTTTGAAGCTAACAGCTCTTTTCTGAAGTGAAATTAGTCATTCGGAGTAGAATTGTATACCTTAGAACTCCATGATCAACATCATGAACTTATTTGATCTCGAACTTCTGACTTCAGGTGATCTGCCCGCCTCAGCCTCCCAAAGTGCTGGGATTACAGGCGTGAGCCACCACGCCTGGCGCTCATGAACTTATTTGAAAACAACTATGACTACAAAAAGAAAATTACGGCATATAATTGTTTGGAAAAATGAAAGAGAGGCACAAAACTTTAAACAAAGAACATTTTACTTTAGTAGGATGAACAGTAAGCTGATAATCATTCTGACTTTCAAAGATAAATCTAATAAAAGTATTCCAAAGAGTGGCATGGGGATGTTCTTTCGGATGCCTCTGATACTTTGAAGACTCTATAGTTATTCTCTGTTAGAGAAGTAGCAGCTGCTATTGATGGCCAACTATGTAAATTTTTAAAGCAGAAAACTGATTCTAGGCAGATATCCTTTCAAGGACAAATTCAAAAGTGATGAAGCTTTCTGTCTGCAAATATGCATATCTGGCACTGCTCTGAAAAGATAAAAATACTAAGTACAATCCTGTAACACACACTGCAGTGATACACAAATGAAAACACAATCTCAGCTACTTTCATCAGGAGTGCTTCTAAAATATGCTGATGCATCAAAAGTAAGGGTTACATCTCTCATGTAAAGGAAGGAAGTTACTACTTGTTTGGCTTCCCTATTCAAATAGAGTCAGTAGATGACAGAAATTATGAGTTGGAAGGACGTTAAGGATTAATTTAATTCACTGTTTCAAGTCTGAATCCTCTCAAGTGCCTCCCCAAAAAGGTTTGTCCAGATCTGTTTGAACCCAATCTACAGGAAGTACACCTTCTCTTTGTCCTTGGTAGTCTATTCCTTCTCTCAATACAGGAGCTATTAGCCCCACAAAGGAGGTCAACTCTCTAAGTTGTAATAACTTAATAGCAACTTACAGGTGCACAGGTTATGCACAGGGATTTTATTGATTAATCTGTTAAAGCAATGATATTAGTTATCATAATTTTGAGGATCATAGTACTAAGTAAAGGATTCTATATAAAAGAAAATTTCAAAAAGATTTGTTCTATTCATTTTGAAGAATTTGTTAATGCAAACACTTTTTTTTTTTTTTTTAAAGCAAATCCTTGTTGCAGGAGAAGAAAATATTTAGGATACAAATACTACATGTTCTCATTCACACATGGGAGCTAAAAAACTTAGCTCATGGACATAGAGAATAGAATGATAGACACCAGAGATAGGGAAGAGTGAGTGGGTAGGAGGGGCTTATGAAGAGAGGTTGGTTGATGGGTACTAAAATACAGTTAGGTAGAAAAGATATGTTCTAATGATTGATAGCAGACTAGAGTGACTACACTTAGCAATAATATTTTGTATATTTTAAAGTAACTAGAAAACAGTACTTGAAATGACACCAACACATAGAAATGATAAATACTCAAGGACACGGATACCCCAAATACCCTGACTTGATCGTTATACATTCCATGCATGAAACAAACACTCACATGTGCTCCATAAATATGTAAAATATTATGTATCTATAAAAAAAGATTTAAGATAATCTCAGATTTTATAGAAAGAATATGTTTATTTCTGGAATCAATGACAAATGGCATTAATTTGAAGAAAACTGTAATTAAAAAAAGGGCTTAGTCCTTAATGCAAATGTTGTATCTGATCCATGTCCCCAAATAGTAGAAAATAAAATTTGAAAGACAACTTTAAAGCTTCCATTATCTTTGAAATCTCCACATCTAGTGTTTTATTGCATGGCTTTTCTCATGAAAACAGTGGACTAAACATAAATATGACGTTTGGAACCAGAGAGATCTGTGATTGAATATCCCGTTCTGTCACTTATTGGTTGTAGAATTTAAGTTATTTAAAGTCTCTTGAGTTTCCATTTTTTAATCTGTAAAACAGATTCAAACACACAAATATACATACCCCAAAACCTAATAGATAATAAAATAGAAAAAAATTACTTCCTTAACAGAAAAAACAAAATTGTTATGTAGATTAGATGAGCTAACATTTGTAAAGTGCTTAGAGCACTTAAGAAAGACTTGATAAATGTCAACTATTTTTATTTTTGCTGCTTTAAAAATGTATTGTCTACCCTCACTTAATATATTTCTGTTGACACCTACTAATGCATAAACTTACTTATTCTGTGTTAAAATGCCATATACATGCCTAGTTAATTTGATTTTTCACTTGCCATTGGCAAAAGTGCCAATGATCTGCCTTTACAGTAGGCACTGCTGTGTGGTATCAGCTTTGCTGTACTGGAGGCGAAGATTCCAAGAAACAGCAATTTCAGCACAGGCCTTTAAAATTTTCATTTAAATAAGACAAAATGAAAAACGCCAGTTTCCAGAGAGTCATAGACATTTTACAAATAAAATATAGAAAATAATACACGTGTTAGAAAATTAAAATATTATTAAATGTGATGTCTCCTTTTCTCTTTCTAGGGCCTCTATCAAAAACAACCACTATGAATAGTTATCACTGTGTTTTGAAATAGTTTAAAAAGTGAACCTACTAATGACATTTAATAAAAGTATTGGCCATTATGGTCTTGGAATTTGTTAACTCAAAGCAATTTTTCTGAAAAACAAATTAAAAAAATTTTTAAATAAAGCATTAGTAGGCAGGAAGAAAATATATAACAGGAAATCTGAGGAGTAATTACAAGACTTCAGTAGGGCATCCTTTCCAGCTATGAAACACTTTGAAAGTACAGTCACATATCACAGTCATTTTTGGATGCACAGTTTGTCTGGCAAGAGCATTTTTATATGTCTGAAAAGAATGATGACATTTAAACCTATGCATAAAGATAAAAAGCACTGATATAAATGTTTTTAATCCTTATGGGAACATCTCATATACTTTATGAATCTGTTCATTACCTTTAGAAAAAATAAGTATAAAATCTCAAGAAATGAGGGATGGAGAAAAAAGTAGAGATGGAGAAAAAAGTGTTAGACATAATTAAATCTAATTCATTTTGATAACTTTCTTTCCAACAAATTAGTTTGTGAATGAAGTGTCTTAAGAAGAACTCTTAGAACATATCTCTTCTATTATATTGAAAAGAAAGACTTAAGAAAATAAAAATAATTAGAAATATTTTTCAGTACATCAAATAACACATACAATCACAGGAAAAAGATTATCAATGGTATTTCTGGGTGGTAATATTACAGGAGTTTTTATTTTCTTTTTGCTAATTAATTTTAAAGATAAATGGGATGTCATTCCTCATTTAGTAAATATGCATCATAGAGAAAACCAACATCTAAAAAACTTTTTAATTTCCTTAAATTTTTTTTTCTACTTGGCTGATAGAAATGAAGGGTTGTTAAATAATAGCTAGTTTGCTAGTGACAAATAGGCAGTGAATGCTCTGGGGGGAAAGTAGCTTAATATGAACTAAGTAGCATTAAAAAGGAAATCAACAGAATCAAGGGCAAAGAACTTGGAGCACAGAGAATTAACATTTAAATATTTTATAGAATGTGTGGCTCCTAGAGAAGACAGGGAAAGAAAAACACACGAAGGTAACTTCAGAGGGTAGAAACAATTTCTCTGTATGCTTATTTTTAAATTTACCACAATCTTTGAGACGAGTCTATAAATTTCTTTTGCGTTCCAAATCAAGAAGAAATGATGGCTAGTATACTTCTTATATATGGTAGTCATACAATGTTTTCTAAGGTTTTAATTTTTCTAAGTGAATCATCTTGTATTTTATTTCTTGATCCTCCATATTTCACAGGAAAGCTTAAATGAGAATGAAAACGTCTCTAAAATGATCTCTGTTGTGCCAAAAGACTATATTTATCCACTTTGTGGTTACTTTTCATTTTGAACTATGGCTAAAATTCAAGCATCTGAATATGTTATGACTCCCTGAAGAATAAGAATTTGTATATTATATGTACATGACATCATGGTCAATTATGAGTTCCAAGTTGGTTACTTAAAATCCCAAGGTCCTTTTAAGCCAAAACTATTGATAATTTTCAGTATCTAAATAGCTCTGACTTAGAAATTCTCTACAATCTACTTATCAATCTGTTTATATCATCCTTAGAATTAGAATTAATATGACATATAGCCCAGCTCTACCCCCACTCTCGAACCTCCAGCAAGTTATGTAACTTCTCTGTGTCTCAAATTCCTCATCTACAAGATGCAATAATATTATGTATATGCCATAGGTCCGTTGTGAGGATTATATAAATTTATGTAAAGAAAGTGCTTGGAAATATGTCTGGCACTTAGTTGTCTATAAATGTTTCCATTATCATCATCAATATTATTTTATTACCATCATTATTACCATTGTCATTATTACAAAATACAATCATAACATTGTTGTTATAATTATATTTAGAGGTAGAGTATTTACATTTCATTGTTGATCTATGAAATGACAACTTTTTCATCTTAAATGTAAAGTAAGAGTGGCATACAAATTTAAGATAAAATAGTGTATAAATTTCTTAAAGTGGAAATTTGGTAAAAAAGATCGCATTTTTTTCTTTCTTTAAAACAGATGTTTCCCTGGTCTAGAAGAGTTCATAAATTATTCTGAAACACAATTTTTAATTTGGAACTGCTAATGTGCTAGCAGCATATTTATTCCCAAATAAAAGAAAGTTCAAATATAAAAGTTCACTTGAGGAAAAAACAGGCAAATTTTGCTTTAAAGTTTATATTTATAGTTTTCTATATTTAAGTATAGCAGATAATGTATGCCTTTGGTTGGATGTTTGGACCTAATTCTCTTAAAATATATATGTTACAAAGATATTTCCAACAATAATATTTAAAACTTAAGAGTTTCAATTTTAACGTAAATCCTCCTATCTCTGCCTACAATACTGACAAAATCACATTGGTACATGCAACACCCACATACAGCATCAATCGTCTTATTTCTCTATAGGACAAATCCCCATCTTGAATATGGGTATGATCATCTTCTCTAGATTCATAGATGACATATAGTTGTTTCTCTATAGGATAAATGTCACAGAATTAAATTCAACCCCCAATAAAGCATAGTCTTTATATTTAAAAAAAATTTTTTTCCCAGTGTACTTCCTTATTTGGTTATGTTTGTCATCTCTTGGTATGTCCTTTCCCATGTATTAGAAACTTAAAAGAGGAGCAGTAACAAACCTGAGGAAGTACTAGTGAACAGGGGCAAATGTAGTGGGTGGGGGGTCTAGGTAGCTACTTCTGATCCTGGTACTAAGATCTGGGAATATATTTGTAGAAAGGAAGAAGAGCTCCATTATGGCAGGATCAAGTAAAATAAAATAACCACCCAATAAGACTCAGTCTAAAAATACCGGGTTTAGCAAAAGTTTATTAAAAAAGACAAATTAAATTCACCTCATCACATTGGCCCTTTAAAAAATGTGTAGAGACCTATGAGATAGATAACATCATTGCACTATTTAGGAGAACAAAAGGGAAAGTGGCAACATCTCTCTTTTGGGAATTTTACCAAAGAACACAATGACATCACCACTCCTGAACAGACAAAGCATATTCTGATTTCAGTTGAGGAGGAAGGTGCTGTAGATAACTACACAAATAGTCGTTTAGTATTATCTTGGCCCATGTAAAGAAATTCCCCCTTCTATGACATCTGCCTTATATCTCTTTTCAGCTATATGTAGTGAGTGGGCAATTATCTTTCCGTTCCCATCCTGACTGTGGGTATGATCATCTTGTTCTAGATTCAATGTAACTTTGCTCCCATCAATAAGCACTGTGGTTGGATTAGAGAACATGAAAATTAAGTTGTAGCAAGAATTGTTCACTCAGAGCAAAAATATATTAATACTATTAAACCATTTTATCCTTCTTCCTTAGGACCTGAAATCCGATATGTATCTTCCCCACCAATAGTACCTGCAGAGCTGGGTAGAAGCAGGACAGAAGAACTGGTTTAGCAAAAGGTTTAGGAAAGTCAATCTGAAATCAAAGACCACATGGGGAAGATTAACTTTTCAGAGGTCTATGTGATTACTATCAACAGTATACTACTTGGGGGCAGGGGGGAGAGTGGGAATGAAAAGTGTTGTATCACATCTTTTTATATTTGTTTTTGCCGATGAGAGAAGCTTTAGGATTATATTGAAATGCAAAGGATGTTAGAATAGAAAGGAACCTTACTGATGATCTACAATGAAGATAATCACATATTCTGGCCTGGCCAGGCCATTCTTATTTTATACTATTTTTACAAAGTTACTGTCAATGGCTCCCCCTTCCATTCTCAAAAATGTCCTGATTTAGATGGTAAATCAAATAGATATGCTATTTATAATAAAAGGCCCTCTATACCAATAGAGAACCCATTGTGTTAAATAACTTCTCTAAACTCAAATGACCAAAATGGAATTATGAGCTCTTTGAGAGCAGGATTCTGTCTTTTTATCTGTTTCTCCATGTCTGATCCAGGTAGACAGGTGAACATATGACTAACTGCTAAATTCCCAGGTCATTACTTTATTCACTTCGTCATGCTACTCTCTCTAAGTACAAGGCTGATAATTTGATAGAAAGAGTGCTATGAAACCTGTGAATTTCATGAAGGGCAATAAAACAACACTACTTTTGAGCTGCCTAAGTTATTGCAATTAAGAGATGAGGAAAAAATTTCTCTGAATGACTGTGGAAATTATAGCCTACTATGATCTCCATCTAAAAGGAAAATTCACTCATCCTTCACATCTGCTTAAGTCTCTTGCTAGCTACATGTGGTTGGGGGACTAGTTGTTTCCATCCCATTGTAACGCATGGTCACACCAAGCGTTGGTGTGACCAACTTGTTTCCAGGCTCAAAGTACTTTTGCTTTACTCCTCTAACTCTAGTACTTATGAGTTTCTACTCAGTTCTAAACAGGAAAATTCTTGCCATGGCAAGTTAATTCTAACTTTTGCTTTACTATTCTAACTCTAGTACTTATGAGTAACTTGCCATAGCAAGAATTTTCCTGTTTAGAACTGAGGGTGATAATTAATAAGTTAAACCATTTTTAGTTTCTTCCTTGGAAACTAAAACTGCTTTATAAGTAAAAATTTTCTCATAATCAGCCTTACCAATTAATGTGTATTTTAATTTTTATTTATAGTTATGCAAGAGTAGAAAAAATTGTTTTAAAATCATGAGCTTAGTTCCCATAAAGCTAGTACTCTAATTATATAAATTTGTTAATGGTAATAAAAACCATCTTATTTCCAGCTAAAAATAAAGATAGTTTACAAAAAGGAAGTAAATAACTTTGCACATTAAAGAAAATTTCTAATAGAAAGTTTGCATATTAAAGACAATTTCTTGAACACTCTAATACAGACGATATGTTATGCCCATTAAATTACTGACCTAGTTTCAAATGCCCATAAGGACTGCTAATCAATCTGTAAAATAGCATTGTACCAAAAAATGTGTGCATTTGCAATTGCCACCCAGTCATTCTTCTGGAAAATAATTTACTTATTCATTCATAATATAAACCAATGCACTGATAACAAAATTTCTAACATAAGTACGTCTTGTACTTTTACCATAGAAGGGAAATATTTGTTTCTCTTTCAGAAATTCCTGATACTTTAATAAATTATTTCTATTTGCATATATGCTATTATTGATTCTTTGAAGTCATTATAGACACCTGAGAAGTTTTTATAATGACTTCAAAGAGTCAGTAATGGATGAGTATACACTTTGGAGATTATATAGAAGTATGTGTGTGTGTGTGTGTGTGTGTGTGTAGATATATATATATACACACACAAAGAATCAATAAATATGAATGAGTATATACTTTGGAGATTATATATATGTATGTATATGTATGTGTGTGTGTATATATATATGTGTGTGTGTGTATATATACATACACATACACACATACATATACATACATAGGTATATATACATGCATATATGTATATATACACACACACATTTTTTGCTAATTGCTGATTTATATTTAATATATAATCAGTGATTTATACATATATTTAATATATTTTTTTCTACAGGAAGATAGTACCTCCTATTTGAGATTATAATTGAACAGTAATTTACTTTAAAAGTGATTATTGTCCCCTGTAAATTTATAATTGACTATTTTTATAGACAAAGATGACATTAGATACATTATCAATAAGTTAGGCATATTGAAAAGTATTTTCCAGTGAATTTATGCTAACTTACTACTCTACTAAAAAACTCTGTCAATTAGTTTTCTGATCAACACCATATGTGCAAGATTCTTAACTAACATTAAGTAGTAGCCTATGATTATAAAATAAAGGGTAGGCAACTAGCTCATATGAAATAAACCCTCTAGTTTTTACTACCTCTTTCATCTATGAAGCGGACATAAGTAACCAAAAATCTCTCTAGTAAATATGATCATACATTTAGAAAACTATCATAAAGAAAACTATATAGTAACATAAATAAGAACATAGCAACCAAATGTGCATTACCTCTTTATGTGGTTTTATGTTCATATAATAATTTTGCACTGGATTATGAAATAGTAATACAGTAACTCAACAAATGGACTGAGGCTGTTAAAGAAACAAAGATTCCCCTTTATTTGATTGTATTGCATCTACTCATGGAACATTCATAATAATCAAAATTTTCAATTTACAGGCCTATAAATAATGCTATTTAACTGAAAAGCAGCCAGTAAATAGCTATATATATATATATATTTGAAAAGCTTACTCATAGAAAGTAATTTCCATAGCAACTCAGTTTTGTAGAATGCAATGGTAGATCAAGAACTATCAGCATTTAAGAATCAGAAGAGTACTGATCGACAGTGAATTTGGCTTACTCCTTTGCCAGCTGCACACTGGTAGGCTTTGCTCCAATAGGTATCCCGTATTTGTGTAAAGTGTTAATCAGTATCTCCCTCATGTCGTTGTTGTAGGAATCAAAGTCAAACACATTTCGAACCACGCTGGAGAGACCTTCAGTGGGAAATTTCTGTATTAAAAAAAAAATTCCATTATTATGCATGTAATAAGATATACAACATCATAAAAACTTATGAAATGGATAGGACAATAATGATCAAATGAAATATAGCAGAAATTTACTGGTCTTTTCAAATAAGCAGGTAGTAGGCATGTAGACATTTTTCTCTTTTAATGTTTGCTCAGTTGACTTTAACAATATTTTCCTCTTTAAGTAAATGATCACATTTGAGGGGGAACTGTTCCTCCTCTCAAATGTTAGAGCAAGATCCTGGTGTCAGTGATTACCACTGCTTTCTGAAATCTCCTGTCTTTAATATGAGTACCAGATCGAACAGTTTAAAAATGCTAGTTAAGTAAAGGAACATGTTAAGTATCTATACAGAAGCTTTCAGAAAAGTCAGTCTGTGAATAAGTGAAGAAGAAAAGATAAAGCATCAAGAAAAGAAGGGAAGAACATAAAAAGTACAAGGAACAGAGAACAGGGATCAGTAGCGGGCAAGAAAACAAGTGTGACTACAACCAAATTTATACTGGTCATGTCCTCTGAGTCCTTTCCTCGTTCTGCTTTGATTTTCTTTAGGTGTTGGGGTCTGAGCTGGCTGAATTGAATTTATGGCTTTATAGGCAGAAGAAAGCTTTTTATTTTTAATCTTGTTTTCTTTCCACATATTTTTAATTGACAAATAATAACTGTATATGTTTATGGGGTACAATGTGATATTCCAATATATGTATGCCTTATAGAATGGTTAAATCACACTGATTAATATTCATTATTTAACACACCTTTTTTGTGGTACAAATATTACTTAACATCTACTTTCTCAGCAATTTCAAAATATACATTACATTATTATTAACTATAGTTACCATGCTGTGCAATGGATCTCAAAGACTTATTTCTCCTAACTGGAACTTTGTATCTTTGATCAACATCTTCCCCTTGGTACACTCTCCCTGCCCCATCTTTCTGTTTTTCTTTCTAGAGTTTTCTTGGAGGGCTGGGGATAGGTAGGAGGTCAAGAGTTGCTGAGTTGTGTTTGCTCACTTGGAGACCGTTGTTTGTTCTATAAGTAAGATTTATATCATTTTTTGTTTGTTTTCTTTACTAAGGTGGGGTACTCATTGCACATGGTCGCAAGAAATTTCATTCTCTTGCCTACTCTATCTTGCAAAACTTTCCTGAAGTATTTACAGGTATTTAATCAGTACTGTTAGTTCTGACTCTGTTTACTGTTGTCTCCATGTGATTTGTTTCAAAATAAAAATATTTTTTATCCATATACCACATGCTTGTTGTAAAAAGCCAAACACTCTTACAGGAAGGTTTCCCCACTAACTCACTCTCTTGACTCACCTGCCCTCCAAAAACAGCCTTCCACCAAATTTCCTAACTCCTTGGTAATGACTACAGCATAAGACCTTGCCAGGCCAGGTGCTGTGGCTCACACCTGTAATCCCAGCACTTTGGGAGGCCGAGGCGGATGGACCATGAGGTCAAGAGATTGAGACCATCCTGGCCAACATGGTGAAACCCAGTCTCTACTAAAAATACAAAAAAAATTAGCCAGGCATGGGGGCACGTGCCTATAGTCTAAGCTACTTGGGAGGCTGAGGTGGAAGAATCGCTTGAACTTGGGAGGTGAAGGTTGCGGTGAGCCGAGACTGTGCCACTGTGCTCCAGCCTGGTGACAGAGCAACACTTCGTCTCAAAAAAAAAAAAAAAAAAAAAAAGAGACCTTGCCAAAGTTAATTCAAAAGCTGAACAGATAATAATGTTCACTGGCCTACCATATTTACAAGTTAGATTGTAGACATTTCAAATTACGTAATCTGAATCATTATTATATTTATGGAAATTAAAAGCTCTGGCACAAATTGTGCAGTCTGAAAAAATAAAAAAGAGTGTGATGGCGTCTTCTAAACCACTATGCACATGTGTGTGCCATACCTGTAAATGTTTGACTATGTTGACAACTTCTCTGGTAGAATAAGGATAGTTAATAATTCCTTGGTCAGCCAAACTCCTCAGCTCTCCAAAGGCAGCCACAAGCTTCTGAAGGATGGGCTCGGGCACATTTGGTCCATACCGTCTGAGCATCTCAAGCTCCGAGTGGGGTTTGGGGTTATCAACTGCATGGCAGCTAAAAATATCACCTAAATGAGAGAAAAGATTCACATTCAATATGCAGTGAATCCATTACAATGCCACAGGAAAAAATGGAATGCTTGTTTAAAGAGCCATTAGTTGCTCATCAAAGCACAGAAAGCTCATCCAACAATAGGATAGTACAGAGAAAAAAGTAAATGATTGAAGCAAAAGAAAACTGGGTGATGGATGGTTTGTCTCCATGAATTTATTTTTGTTAAAAATTTACATAATACTTGAATATATGCTCACCAGGAGATATTCCAATACAAAGAGAAAAAAAAAGGTCTCCTTTAAGTCTCTGCCAATGCCACTCCTTCCCCAAAAAGCACTGAGTCTTAATGTTCAATGTAATTATTTTTCCAGACCTGTATTAGTACTTTAAAAAAAATGCATATATGCAAACAGTTTAGATAATTTATTCCTTTTCTATTAATGGGAATATATTCTTCATATGGTTCTGAGACAGCCTTTTAAATTTCAACAAATGTTGAGTATCTTCAAAAATTATATACGTCTATCTCATATAAATGCTTCTTTATGCACTAAAAAAGGGAGAGTTAGCAGCATCGCTCTCTAAACACTTTGTATCTTGTGCAGATTGATGGAATATACTTTAGAGGTTAGTTTTGGTAAAGTAAACCTGTAGAGACATTGTCTAATTTAAAAATCAAGAAAAGGAATGTAGAAGCATAATATTTCATCTGTAATTTAGGCAAATGAGAATGCACTAGAAAAATAATTCTATTGATTCATAATCTAAAAGAGCAGGGATCAAAGGAAGTAAAAGTAAATAGACTTACATTATTTAATATGTTCATTTTAGAAAATAAGGATATCTAGTAAGGTAGCAATAAGAGCTTAATTGATTTAGGAACCATTTGAACAAACAGTTACTTTGTATGTGTGTATTTAAAATCAATTAAATAAAATGAAAGCCATGATAACTTCAAAATTTTATCACATAGACCAAAGCTTTTCAAACAGAAAGGTGAAGAATGGCTTTTGCCTTTTTTTGCTGAAAATAAAACCTACCACTAACATAAAAAGATAATTGACCCCTCATTCATTTGCTCATCAAATAATGATTAATTAGGACAGTAGAAATGGTGATGCTGGGGGAGGTCAGTCAGGTAAACCTCATGAGAAAGTAACATCTGAGTAAATGTTGATACCTGGACAGCTGGTACAGCTAATCCAAAGACCCTAAGGCAGGCATACCTGGCATGTGGAAGGAAGAAGAAGGAGAGCAGAGTGGCTGGAATAGAGTAATTGGTGAGAGCAGCACCAAGCAGTACAGGCATGAGGTTAAAGACATAGGAGGATGTGAAAGACACACTGTGTAGGATACTACAAACTGTTGTAAATACTTGTACCTCTACTCAGAATAAAATGGGAAGCCATGGAGGATTTTAGCAGAGAAGTGGACTGCTGTGTTGTGATCAGACCACAAAAGGGTATGGGAAGACAAATATCTTGTCAGCAGAAGCACTGACCACACTGACTGATTTCCAAGAACATTTGTAGAGCAAACAGTGCGGCCTTGGAAGATATATTCTCTCTCTCTGTCTCTCTCTTTCTTTGTAAGAAGATAATTTGGGTTACCAAAGCTCAGGGTTACTTTTGTACGAGGCATCTCACTGTAACTGCAGGTATCATTTGGCCCTCTTTCTGCTACCCTGCAGGAACTGTGGCTTGAGGAACTAGTACAAATGCTGATACTTTGACTACTGCTTTTGCTGAATAATCATTCCTCTTGTTTCTGACTCAGGAGTCTAGCATCTTCTGCCATGAAAGCCTTCTGTGGCAGGCTAAATTGTTAGCTTAAAAGTAGAATAAACTCTTAGATTTTTCACCGTTCATAAAAAAGAATAAGGCTGGAAGCAGGACGTCCCATTAGGGGACTATTAGAAGTAATCCAGGTAAGAGATGATGGCGGCTTAGATCAAAATGGTGGCAAGAAAGTGATGGGGAAAGTAGGATATTTCTGAATATATTTTGAAGGTATAACCAATAAGATTTCAGGATATATGGAAAAGGGCATAAGAGAAAGAGAGAAACCAAAAATGAATTTGGAGTTGTCATTAATAGAGATTTACAAAAGACTATAAATTAATCAGGTTTAAGAAAAAAAAGTCTATCATGGACATGTTAAATTTGAGATATAGGAGCTATTGAACTGGAAGCTGGATATGAGTGTGAAGTTCAGGAGGGAGGTCTGGGCTGGAGATCAAACTTTGGCAATAACAGGCATATAATTGATATTCTAAAATATGACACATTCTGATTTTATTAAAGGAATGAATATAGATAGGCAAGAGGACCAGGGCCTGAGCCTTGGGGCATTCTAACAAGCTCCAACAAATAATGCTGAGTAGGAATAGTTAATAAGGTAAGAAACCAAAAACATACTTGAAGCCCTATTGTAAGTTAAGTGCAACAAAATGCATCAAAGATAAGAGAGTGACTAACTGTATCCACTATATATTAAATACTGCTGATAGATTTAGTAAGATGCGGACTAAGAATCAACCACTGGATTTAGCAATAGGAAAGTCACTAATGACCTAGACAAGAATTGTTTCTGTGGAGTAATGGGAGCAAAAATCTGATTAGAATGCATTTAAGTTAGGATGGTGCAGAAGAAATAGAGATAGCAAGTGTAGACAACTTTTTTGAGTATAAACAACTGTTGTGAGGAATTTTGCTATAAAGGAGAAAAAAAAGTAGCAATAGGTGGCAAAAAGAGTAAGATTAAGAGATTTGTGTATGTGTTCTGAAGAAGGAGGAAATGGCATGATGGTATGTTGATGGGAATAATATAGGGAGAGGGAAGTTGCTGATATAGGAGAGGAAGGGAAGAACTGCTAGAGCAGCAGCCTTCAGAAGGTGGGATCTGGTGCTTATCTGGAGGGTCTCCCTCTAGATGGGAGTGTGAACAGTTTACTGCAACAAGTGGGAAAGCAGAGCATCATAGGTGGAAGACTTGGTGGTAGGAGTCTGTGGACATTTGTTTTTAATTGTTTTCATTTTTCTCAGTGCAGTAGGAAGTCAGGAGAAAGTAATGGAAATCTACAAGCAAGTCAGTAAACTGAATCCTGGTTAGCAATGGGGAAAGGATGAAACTGGTGGGAAAATGAAGGAGAATTTCCCTTTCCCCTCTTTAAGCCCTTCTTTATTGCAATCTCTTGCAGCAAGTGAATGTTCAAGGATTGCATAATTTTAAAACAAAAAGAAATTCATGCAGCAGTGTTGAGCTGCGAGGAGAGAGAAGATATGAATTATCCTAGGAGAACAGGAAAGTGAAAGGTCTAGGGAAGCATGGTGTGATTGCAGTTAGGGACACTTGAGGTCCATTGTTAAGAATCTGAAACGAGGTTGGTCAGAGAGGTTTTGGGCTTTTTCTAACCACATTCAGCTGCACATGTGTAGGTTCAATGTTGTCAGAGAGTGGGCAGTAACCAGGGCAGAGGGGTTCCAACTATATAGGACAAGCTAAGAGAGGGTCAGGGAAACTGAATATATGTAAGAGAATCATAAATGTGAAAGATCATGCAACTGAAGCTGGGCAAGGGAAAAAAGGCTACGTAAAGAAGAAGAAGATATATCAAGATGGGTAAGTGAAAAGGTGGTAGGATCAATGGGTTGGAGCTTTTCATACATTTGAAGAACTGTTGGATTTGGTGTACTAGAGGGAGTAGCTGGAAAGACTAGAGGTGGTGGATGCATGGCTGAGATAAAAATCCCAAGGACAAACGAGAACAGAATAGAAGCTGAAATTATAGAAGTGTCAGTTATAGAAACTAGCCATGAGTCGCTCAGATGTGGTATAAGATAAGACCACTGGGATGAAAACATCCAAGGAGGCAAGAGGCCAGAGAGTTGGAAAGGTCACGTATGTGTACACTGCAGCCACTCAAGAGTAGGGTTGGAGAGCATGAGAATGAGCAAAGGGCTAGAGATCACGGAGAAGTGACAAGGATGAATAGGAGTAGATGACAGAAACAAAGGGCTGTAAAGATGTAATCTGATGACATGAGATGTAAAGCTGGGGGATTTTAGGGAAGAGAGAAAGAGAATGATATAAAGGCAGCAATAGGAGCAAAGACTCTTTACTTCCTCAAGGCCCAGGGTGGGAGAAAAAACACCAGTGCGTGAAAGGACTTTGGTGAGAGGAACGAACTTCAGGAGTGGGTCAGAATTTCATCAGAGCAAGAACAGATGGTACAATATGTTTCAGGATTTGAAAGTGGATGGAAGATGGAGACAGAGCAGGGAGTGAGTATTCTTGATAGGCATTAAAATAAATGTGATAAGGAGTGACTTGGGGTATAAGGGGCAACCTATAAAGAACCCAAACATAAAAAGAACTCAAACCTCTCTACAATTAGAAACAACTTTTCTTGGGTGTGTTTACATTACTACATTTCTAAGTGCATCAGTAATCTATGAATTGTTAGTAACTTTTAAGGTAATATCTGTACATAGTAAAAACTACAAAAATAGTATAACTGAGTATTTTATACTCCCATCCCTAACTTTCACTGCAAACAATGCCTTATCAGATTTTTGTGGACCTTCTGGAGAAATTCTATGCATATACAAGCTTACGCATGTACACATCCCGCCTGCCTTTTCCAAAACATATAAAGTTAAACTATTATATACACTTTACTGACTTATTGTTTCAATTAATATTTTGAGTATTGATTTTTTTATGTCAGCATTGGTAAACTGATTCTGTCTTTTTTAAACAGCTGCATAGAATTCTATTGTGTGGATACAAAAGAATTTCTTTACTCAGTCCCATTTGGATTGTCGTTTAAATGGTTGTTTCCATTCTTTCTATTATAAACCATGTTATGGTGCCTATCCTTGTACTTAAACATTGTATAGGTAAATTCCTTGGATAAATTCCTTTATGTGTAATTGATAGATCAAAGATCCCACTCAGAGACAGGGCCTGCTTCACATTGAGTATGAGAGTCCAGAATTATATAGTTGCTATAAAGAAGAGAAGTCCTTCTTAAAGACTTTTGATGTGTCCGTTTAACCCACGGCCTTTCCAGTCAATGTGAATCAATCTCCTCAGAGCTGATCTCAATCTTTTTCATGATTAGGGGAATGTGAAATAAGCAAAACCATTTCTTATTTTGTGTTCCATTCCAACAGGTCCTAAACAACAAAGTATAGTATAATGGTTTAAGAAAAAGCACTCTGGGATCAGAAAGACTTAGATATGAAGCCCAGCTCCACTACTCATTATCTCAGACACTATAAAAAATAATCTCTCTGGGCTGGGCGTGGTGGCTCACACCTGCAATCTCAGCACTTTGAGGAGCTGAGGCAGGAGGCTCACATGAGGTCAGCAGTTTGAGACCAGCCTGGCCAACATGGTGAAACCCTATCTCTGTTAAAAATACAAAAAGAGTTTGCTGGGCATAGTGGCGTACACCTGTAATCCTAGCTACTCGGAAGGCTGAGGAAGGAGAATAGCTCGAACCTGGGAGGTAGAGGTCGCAGTGAGCCTAGATCACGCCACCGCACTGCATTCCAGCCTGCACGATAAGAGCAAGACTCCATCTCAGAACAAAACAAAACAAAACAAAAATTAACTGGGTCCACTGGTGCATGCCTGTAATCCCAGATACTGGGGAGGCTGAGGCAAAAGAATCACTTGAACCTGGGAGGCAGAAGTTGTAGTGAGCCAAGATCATGCCACTGCACTCCAGGCTGGGTGACAGAGCAAGACTCCATCTCGAAAACAAAACAGAACCAAAAAAACCTCGCTGAATATCAGATCTTTTGGTGGCACAGCACATGATAAGCATTCAATGACAGCCATTATAGCAGTGTTACTAATACTATTATTACTGCTATTGGCATTGTTATTGTCACTACTGTTTTTACCTAAGGTACTGAAGAAATCATTGCCTAGGAAAGGAAATCCAGGTCTGTTTGCCAGAACAATCATCCTAAAATCAGGATGAATCACAACAACATTTTCTCTTCCATTCACATTAGCAGAATCTGAAAAACAAAATTAAATTTTTATTTATTCTTTATCAATATTTAATAATTCTTAAAAATATCAAGTCTTTAAGATAACACAAACAGTTATACTGTTTAATTACAAAAGGCTCTAAGATATTTGACTGTGATAACTTGGTTGCAGAAACAAAAACTTTCTTGAAAAAATTTGCTCAAGAACCAAACACTGATAAAACAGAAACTTGAACTCTTATGTACCTTCAGTGTACATCTAAAAAAAGCAACCTTATCCAAATGTAGACTTACAGTACTTAAATCTGGCTTGAGATGTTGTTAGTCCTTAAAAAAATTAAAGATAGAAATCCATAATAAGGGATAATCCAAGGAATAGCCAAAAGATAATCCAAACATTCTTTAGTTTTTATTAATTCAGCAACCACCTCCTTTTGCATAGAGCCTGCCATTATGCAGCTAAGGAGTTATTCCTGTTTAGATCATGCACCCTGCAACCTAAATACATATTAACAGAATAAAGGTCTTAAAAACCTAGCCAACGCATTAGTGCAACATTGATTTATTTCAAATCAAGGGATTGTACCACAGTTCTTAAAATAAGTGATCACAAGTTGACTAGGGCTTTCTTTTGTGAAAGGTATTTCTACTGGCTAGTGTACATTTCAGATAGAACTGGAAGTCTAGAAAATATTTTAAGATAGTACAAGTTTTATTATGGTTCTTTCAGGAAGAACCACTTGCTAAATGAATTTATTTAAATCCCACCCTTAGGTCGCCCATCTATTAAAAACCAGAGTAGCCAACCAGAGTAACCAAACAAGGTGAGATTAATAACTAAAATCTTCAATATTCAAAGAGAGTATGTAAGGAAAACCCTGTTAAAAAGGTACAAGTGCCTTTTCTGAGCCTGAGCTTAGCACTAATAAAAGCATTCTAATATTTTGGTTTCACAATGAATTTGTGTGAAAAATGAAAAAATTTTAAACTATCATTAACAAATGATAGTTGTGAAGTACCTGCAGTTTTATTTGAGATAAGTCTGGAAGAAATTACTTTCACTTTTTTTTAAAATGATATCAAAAAGTAATCTTTCAGCATGTATATATTCATGTACACCAATACAACCAATAGTTTTCACTCTGATCCCCATTAATCTTAGTAGTAGAAAATAGCAAGGACATGTGGCCACAGGCAAAATTTAATCAGTTAGTTAATCAAAACAATGACTATCAAAAATAAAAAATTTAAAAAGTAAAGAAAATAAAAAACATAACCCTACAAGTGATGGTTCATGAAACTACATTCAAACGAGCTTCAAGTGCTCTTATTCAAATTGTCAGCTACAATCATTTGAATTTAAAATTATATTGACTCTTCTTCAAAAATATATCAGAGAATGTAGAGGGTTACCAGGAGATAATTATTTCCTAACTACAATTGTGTTTCAGCAATTCTCTTTTCCATTTCACTTTCCTCATAATGCCTCATAAGGGCAGGCAGAATTCTGAGAGTCTGAATGATCTTTTTTTTTTTTTTTTTTTTTTTAAGAGAAAGCATTCCGGGTAACTCAAATTCTCATTTTTCACACGGATTCATTGTGAAACTGAAATATTAGAATGCTTTTATTAGTGCTAAGCTCAGGCTCAGAAAAGGCACTTGTACCGTTTCAATGGGGTTTTCCTTACATACTCTCTTTGAATATTGAAGATTTTAGTTATTAGTTTCAACTTGTTTGGTTACTCTGGTTGGCTATATATTTTCAGTGGCCCGTTATAGATTTTCAAGTCCTTTGAGGACACAAAAATTTTAAATTTTAAATTAGAAAATGTTCTCACATTGTATCAGACAAATTTAATTGTTCCTTGTAGTTTAAATACACTGATAAGATTAATCGATATTCTTTTTTTTTTTTTTTTCCTAACAATAAGAACAAAAAGGGTGTGTGGGGAGAGGGGCAGGAGACAATAAAAAATAGAGAATAACTTCTTCCTATGGAGAAATGTGTATGTAATATATGTCTTTATACATACACATGTATTTACCACATATATGTGTACTTATAAAATGTCCAGCATTTGTTCATTATAATGAGTGAATTGAAAAAAAAATCATACACAAATAATTAAGAGATGAGTATAAGGGTTAATATGCTGGTACTGTCAGGGTAGAAAAATACAAACTTGATTTGTCTTAATACTACTAATAAAAATTTCAAAGAGGCTCACTGGCTATAAAAAGTAAAACTGACAAAGCTAGATTCAGATGTATTAATGCTTGTAAATGATTGTCAACACAGGCAACTTAAGTTATATTGAACATTTGCTCATTATTTGTAAATAAGTAGCCAGCTAAGCTTGTGATTTGATACCAAAGATCTAAACATTGTATGTATTAAAGGAAACATTGCTGTTTAAAATACTCACTTGCAACAATGCGCCTTCCATCTGCTAAAATCATTTCTCCATTTTCTACCAGAGTTTTTAAAATACAGGTGACATTTGTTGGAGCTTTGTCTGCCTCATCTACTACCAGAATATGACCCAACTCTACTGCTTTAACCTTTGAAGACAGAAAATTTATCATAAACAATTAAAAAAAGACAGCCATTATTAAAACAATTATTTACTGCTTTGGATTTATAACAGCTGGTTTTATTTAAGTTATGAGTATTCTCTCTCTCTCTCTCTCTCACACACACACACACACACACACACACACACACACACACACACACAAATCTATAGCAGAGCTGGAAACAAAATATTGGGATTTCTACCAAAAGTTTCACATAGTTAATAAACTGCAAACTCTACAGTAATCTTTTTATTTCATTTTAGTATTAAATTTATTCCCATGGTAGTGATACCCAACATTTCACACCCAAGAGTAGGAGAGATTTAAAACAAGCATAACAAATAGAGAAATTAAAGTCCCATGGGAGTTATGAGGCATGAGACATCACAATCATTGTGAATATCAGGACACTGAATTTGTTAAAGCTCTTAAAAGAGTATACAATTGTAATAGGCCCAAATGGATAGTGCAGAAGAGGTGGGTACTCAAGACAGAGAAAATCAATGGTCAAACTCAAGAAATCCTGGGGCATATCTAGAAATGAGTGACTATGAACAGTCTATGTTGGCTGAAGTAGAAGTTAAATATGAGAAAAGGGATGGGAAGGGTAGATTGGGTGTCTACTACTAAGGGTTTAACTGCCAGACCAAGAAATAGGTACTTTGCACCATTAAGTAATGGGATGCAATTTAATGCTTATGAGTTCACACATTATAGAAGTGGAACTTGGAGCTACACTTCAAGATATTTAATCTGGTGACAATATGCAGAATAATTTGGCTAAAAAGTGATTTGGAAACCTGATTTGAGAAAGGTATGAAAAAAATGGAAATAAAATATGTTACATAGATTTGAAGGTTTTGTAGAGGTAGAATCTATAGTCTTGGCAACTGCTTAGATAGGAAGAAGAGAAAGGAAAAATAAAAGTCTTAGATCTAAGGTGACTGGGTTGATGGTGACAACACGAAAAGAAAGATGAGAGCTAGAGAAAACTCTTAAAAATGAGGGGTGGATAAGAGGAGATATCCAATGAATTTAAGTGTAAATCTCAAGATTTAAAAAAATGTAGTAAGAAATATGACATAAGGTGGACCATACATAATTTTTCTCATAGCATGATATATTTTAAGAAAATACAGATTAAGAAATGGGCATTCCTTCTACCACAATTATTTTAAACCATGTTAAAAAAAAACAATTTAAACAATTTTAGGATTTAAAAAACTGCATTTTCAAAAAAGAAAGCACATAGCTTCTATCCTCAACCTTGTCTTTGTTCAGGGACAGTCAGGCCCAACCTGGGAGAATTCAGGCAGAGATCCTAAAGACTCCACTCCCTTGGGTCTGGACCACAGAGGTTTCCATGATGGCTTATTTGTGCCATTACTTCAAAGGTGTCATGTGTGCAGAGGGACATGCCTGGCAGGCTGAGATTTCTTTGGGTCTTGTGTAGGAAGTTGAGGACTGGATATTCCCAGCTGTCTAAAACACTGGGCTAACATTTTATTAATTAGAACAAATTTTTAAAACTTTTCTAGGAACTTTACCTATTTTTAAATTTTGTACATTCGAAAATGATGGTAAGCTTAAAAAAAAACCTGGAATAGAAAAGAAATCAATAGAGGATTTCTGTCATTCTCTAAACCTCTCACTCTGAAGGGAGAAGAACAAAATAGGAAAACATATTATTTTCCCAATAATTTCCATATAAATATCCACTCCTAAAATGAACATGAATGAATGCTTTCCAGTTAGGCTGAAATATATTAGAATCTGATGTGATTTGGCTGTGTCCCAAATCTCATCTTGAATTGTAGCTCCCATAATTCAAGGGAGGGACCCAGTGGGAGGACCCAGTGGGAGATAACTGAATCATGGAGGCAGTTTCCCCCATACTGTTCTCGTGGTGGTGAATAAGTCTCACAAGACCTGATGGTTTTATAGGGGGAAACCGCTTTACTTGGTTCTCATTCTCTTTTAGCTGCTGCCATGTGAGATGTGCCTTTCACCTTCTGCCATGATTGTAAGGTCTCCACAGCCACATGGAACTGTGAGTCTTTTAAACCTCTTTTTATTTATAAATTACCCAGTCTCAGGTATGTCTCTATAAGCAGCATGAAAACAGATTAATCCATGAGAGATCCACCCCTTCAAAAACTGAAATACAACTACGATTCAAAAATACACTTGAAAATATTTCTATGATTAGATTACTAACCAAAGGTGAGTCTTCATATACAATAAGTCCATCTTTAACTGAAGGCTGAAGTGTAAGAGTTTGTACTGTGGTATCCCTAAAGCAAAACCAACACATTTTATAGTTAGTAAGGAAATAAAATGATGATTGATCATGAATAAAAATATAACACAGGTGCATTTTTTAAAAGATTTTTATTCATCATCCTCCCCCCATCAAAAAAAAAAAAAACAGCAAGTGAAATTTCTTTTGATAACAATATTTTGTAGACTTAATACAGTATAAATTAAAGAATTTGAGCATTAATCCAGATTTATAGATTATCTAGGTTCTTTACTTCTCTTTTTCTTTCTGCTAATATCTATTGTAACCACTTCACACCACAAAATTACCTTCTGAAGGTGAAGAGGAGAAATTAAGAATATATATTTATATTACATATAATAGTTATGCTGTTTAAGAATAATTCTGATGGCAAGTTTGGTAATGATTGGCATGCTAACATGGACAATTAAAGCAAATCTAGGAATTACACATTCAGGCCCAACCTGCCATTACTAGGTGCCAAACACCGACTGTCTCACCACATGCCAAGAATACTCAAGAATTACTTTATGGGATTTTGAACATTTCTGTTGGGTTTAAGGCAACCCATTATATTTCTTAAATCTATTTTCTACTATTTACCTGACCCTCCTTTAGACCAGGATCTTCAAAAGTACTAACAGTTGGCTTCCTGATGTTAAGAGCCTTCTTACATGATAAGATATAAAGCTCATATCAAGTATGGATATTTTTGCCAAAATGTGTGTAAGAAGTTATAGGTGATAGGTAGGGTCAGATATTTTTAATGGGATCAATTTTGTACCTTCCCCCTCTGCATGTACTCTACCTCAAAAATGAAAAATCTTATGTCCAGCAAGATTGTTTCCCACAGAGAATTAGAACTGCTTTAAAAATGTGAGTAGCATCTTTGAGGACTTCAAAGTTATTTTTTCAAACTGCCCTACTTCTTATTCAAAGTGAAGCATGAAGTTGCAATTGTGTTGTTTTGAGTATCTACTGTGTATAAGACACTACTGGACAGTGAACTTCAGACCTCGATGTTATACTTGTGAAACATATACCCAAATGCCAAACTTTACTACAATCTATTAAAATTGTAAAATGTGTATCTGTTTTTTAAAAAGTAATAAATAGCACTTGACAATCAAAAATAAGACAAAATTAAGATATTATCAAATAACTTTTTTCTTTTAGCAGAACAAATATAATAAAATCAGTTAATTGCTTTGAGAGGCAGGTATGGAGTAGTGCAAAGGAGACCTTGGAGTCAGATCAATCAGGATTCAAATTCTTGTTTTTGCCACTTATTGACCATGTGATTTTGGGGAAAGTAATAAAGCCCACCCCAAATGATTGCTGATAGAACACTTGGAAAGTATCGAACACCATATCTGGTAGATAGTAGAGGTGTAATTACATATCAGCTTCAGGTATTTGTTATCAATATTGCTGTTGTTGTAACTGACAGTTCCTTTCCTGTCTACCTTCCACTTGATCTTCGGTATTTTAGCATAGATGGTACTTGTTTTTTTTTTTGAGACGGAGTTTCGCTCTTGTTACCCAGGCTGGAGTGCAATGGCGCCATCTCGGCTCACTGCAACCTCTGCCTCCTGGGTTCAGGCAATTCTCCTGCCTCAGCCTCCTGAGTAGCTGGGATTACAGGCACGCGCCACCATGCCCAGCTAATGTTTTGTATTTTTAGTAGAGACGGGGTTTCACCATGTTGACCAGGATGGTCTTGATCTCTCGACCTTGTGATCCACCCGCCTCGGCCTCCCAAAGTGCTGGGATTACAGGCTTGAGCCACCGCACCCGGCCTTAGATGGTACTTGTTGAAAAATCTTTTCCCTGACCTTTTGTAGACCAGCTTAGGTGCCCCTGCTATGTGTTCCCCTTGTGACCCACATATCCCCTATTTCAGCCCTTAACACACTATACTGTAAGTACTTATTTTACTATCTTCCTACACAGACTGTAAGATCTAAGAGTATAGAACATGTCTACAATGTCTCTCATTCTGTCTCCAGCTACAAGATGTTTGGCTCACTGAAGGAATTCAATCAATATTTGTTGAATGAATGAAATAAACTAAAATGCAATAAAATAAATAAATGGAAAAAAATATGAAAAGGTAATAGTCAACGTTGTAGTTTATAGTTCAGGATGAAGTATATGGACTTCCAAATTTATTGGATCATTGGATATTTTTTTTTTAAACAGAGAATCTGGAGCCTACTCTAGTAAGTGTTGGGTTAGAGTAAGGCTAATTCTTAGGGGTAAGGAATGGTGCATTCTAAGGGATGCATCTGTAATTTTGTATTAGAAAGTATAGTCATGTTGAGAAGGTGTACCTGGGGTTGATTAGTCAAGGGCCTGGGGAGTTGATGATTTATGTACATGATGGAGTTGAATCGGTACTTATGGTTGTAGTAGGTACCTTCTACATCAGAGTCCTCTTTTACTGAGCTTGAACAGGTATGCTGGCAATACAATTACTGACATTTACGATTTGTAGACCATTTGCCTTATTTGCATCTAACTTGGAAGGGTTCTCCTTCTAACTTAACCAAACAGTTTCTTCAGTTAATTCTCTGGGATTCTGGTCTATCGCCGTTCCTGATTTCTGTCCAACTTCCATCTCCATAATCCTGGCTCTCCTGGGCCTCGTACCTTCCCCCATAATCTACTGCTTCTTATGGCCCTAGCACTACACTTTACAAAGAATCTAATTTTGTTTATCTTCTCTAAAAAAAAATTAAATTATGTCTAAAAATAAAGCCCTGTGGGATGATAGGGAAAGTGAAAAATACATTGTGGCAAGTTATTGATGATTATCAAACTTTAGTATAAATAAAATGTTCCCTATATAACAAATTGATTGTTATATATCTATTTTCTGTATTTAATAGGCTTTATAAACTTAGTGCAGGACATATGTTATTTTTTTGCTAACAAATTAATTGTTAGAGTTTGAAACAAATCAAGAACAAAGTTTAATTAACCTTATTTCATTGTTAATACTCTAGCAATGGAGAAGGGGGCGGAGGAGGAAGGAAAATAGATGAGTTCACACAGATTTTTATAGCAATATAATGAATTTCTCACCTCAGCTTTCACATATTTAATGGGTAACAACATGTCATCTTCCAGCACCAAAAAGAAAAAGGAACTCTTGCATCATTGTCAGTAGAAAGGAATTCAGTTGTTATCTTAATAATTATTATGCTTCATAGCAAATTAAGAAAAGTAAATTCAAGCTGAATTCTAATTTTAAAAAGAAAATGAAATTGCTCCATAACACTCAAATTCTGATAGCACACAACTTGTCAAATTAGATTTCTCAAAAGACTTTTATGCTAGAAATAAAAATCATAGGTTTGAGGAAACAAGCACAAATCAGATGATTTCCAAAGGAGACTAAAATCAGGATAAATGCAAATGGGAAACGTGGCTGTTAGTGGAGCAGTCTGCAAGACAGAGAAATTTGTAAGATAAAAGTGGTTTTGTTCCGCTCTTATAATTAATCCCTTCATCTAGTACATAAAAAAAAAGCAAAGGCTAGTAAAATAATATTGAACTTAAGAAATTAGTAGGTTTGTGTTTCAGTAAGTTACCCTCATTTTGTAAATGGGAAACAATCCACTATTGTCTGCATAAGACTTACTACAATAAGAAAAAAGGCTTGATTTCCAAGATATCCTATAAAATTACAAACTTTAACTTAGTAAGTGATAAAATGACTACTGTTGTCACAGGTAGCAAAAACTGACTCTTAAAGACAATATAGTATTTCTTTTTCAGAGGGTATTTGATTAAAATCATTGCTCTGCATTTATGAGCAACTTGGATAAAAAGATTAATTCTCCACACAAATAAATGATGAACCTAAGAGAATATTTTATTTCCTGCAATTTCAATCCTCTTACGAATTGTTCCTCTGAAAAACAGCTTTGAAATATAAGCTAATGAAAATTTAGTGTCACAACAATACTAGGGAGAAGAAAACTTAAAACACATTTTAGTCACATGTTGTTAGCCTAAAGCTTAAAAAAGAGATGTCTTTCCAGTACATAACATTTATCAATAATACTTGATGAATTAATTAGAATGTTCAGCTAAGTGCTGACATTTATGTTCTCAGTGTTCTCACTTTTTACTATCTTACAAACTACAGCATCTATCAACTAAAGCCTGTGCCACTAAAGGGGCTGCTCAAAGAAATATTGTACTAAACTCTATTCTTTTTTTTTTTTTTTTTTTTTTTGACGGGGTTTTCTTTTTTTTTCCCCGGCTGGGGGGAAAAGGGGCCTTTTTGGTCCCCCCCAACCCCCCCCTCCTGGGTTACGGCAAT